>NW_028270140.1:44517313-44817313 GCF_037043375.1 Chiloscyllium plagiosum
AACATTGACCTCTCCACCTCATGATGCTGCCTGGCTTGCTGTGTTCTTCCGGCCTCCGGGCTATTTTGGATTCCAGCATCTGCAGTTTTTTCGTCTCTAACCTGTGTTACTTGTCATGCATCTTACCCTTGAGTTTAAGCTGTGGCTGTCGTGGCTTCAGACTACAGTCAAGAAATACATTGTAGTTCATACCATCCAACAGGAGAACAGTGGTTGTGGGATGGTGGACCAGAGTTTTTCATTGGTAACAGGGAAAAGCCAAGTTGAATTCTTCAAAATCATCCCCTGCTCGCAGTTCGAGTCTGAGACTTTGAAAAGTTCCAAGTTGCCTTAATAGCCAACCAAGAAAATTAAAGGGATTAAAACTTGCTCATTGCTTGTTAGAAATGGGGAAAAGTGTTGTTTTTGAAGATATAGAAAAAGTATGCAGAAAAGGCGTCCAGCAGGAATACTATTAACTCTGCAGGTACTTAGGGAAGTGTATCTTTACTTTTAGTGAATAATTATGGTTAATTAAATACTAATTCTGGAGTATAATTAATATAAGCAAGTTAACTCTTTTAAAATTAAGTTTTCAGCAAAAAACTGAGATAACCAAAATACCTGAGCTGTACAAGAATGATACAAAATTGATGAAATGTACAGAGAATAGAATGTACCCAGTATTGATACAAAATGTATCTTAATGAACTATCGACAAAATAATGAGAATGTCAGCACTAAGCAGGGAGGAGGGTTGCCAATATGGGGAAGGGGAAGTAACAAGGGTGGAGCGAAGATGGGCAGCTGTATAGCCTAGTAAGAGAGATTGGGTAATTAGGAGTCTGGAGAGGTGACCTCAGTCAGCTCAAACGTATAATTGTAAACTAACCCAAGTCTGATTCGCTCATTTGCTTATGCAATTGAAGCACTTACTTGCAAGTTCGTAATAAATTGTCTTGTTTCCAGTTTTTGTATTCTCGTCTAAATTTTATTGAATGTTGTTTCTAACAGATTTGGGGGCTCATCTGGGTTCCCAAGCTCCGGTCGCTTGGCAATTTCGGAAAAATCGGAGAAGGTGCATCCCGCCGATTTCGGCGGTCTCTACTTTCCCCCATTGCCGTGGCGGCTCAGGCAAGTGAGATCCATACTGACAGACCCTGGAAACAAGACAGGCAGACGCGACGCGGCGGGTTCGGTCGGGTAACTCTTGTGCACAAGACCCGGGTAAGAAAAAGGTCTTAAATAAGTACTATCCGGGCGACCGGGGTAGGCAGTGGGTTTTGTTTTGTTGTCAGTCTTTGCCACGAGCGAGGCGCACTGAGACACGGCGGGTTGGTCAGGTAACTCTTACGAACTTAAGACCCGCATTCGCGGGCGGCCGGGATTTGCAGCAGTACTTGCTGTTTCGCCGTGGTTCTAGATGCGCTGAAACGTGGTGGGTTGGTCGGCATTCGCGAACAGCCGGGATTTGCAGCATTACTTGCTGTTTTGCCACAGTGCGAAGGGCACTAAGACGTGGTGGTTTGGTCGGGTTACTCTTGTGTACATAAGACCTGGGTAAAAGTAAATTGTGGGTGACCTAGATTGCCGCGGGACGGGGCGCGCATTCGACCAGGTAACTTATGTGCACAGACCAAGGTATGAAAATTTACCTTTAAGTATTACCTGGTGGTCGGTTCCGTACGAGAAGTACGGGGAAAATTGGCAACTTAAAAAAATAGAGAATAAAGGTCTTTACTCGTTAGGTTAATCGAGCCGATTAAAGTGTCTAACTGATTCGACCACCCAGCCTTAGACCGGTTGTTAAGAGGGGAAATCCCCCACGCGAAGGTCAGGACCCTGAAGTGGGTGTGGAAGAAGGTGACACCGGACCTCAGAGAGGTTAATTAAAATTACATAAAGAAACGGCCGAGTATTGAAATGGGAAATAATATTAGTGATTTAAGTGTAGAAACTAAAGGGATGTCCGAGGACTGCATTCCAACCGACAGCCCTTTAGGAAAAATGTTACGAGATTGGAAATACAATCCTCTGACGCGAGGAAAGGATTAAAAAAACCAAATTATTAAATGTCAATAGGAAACAACCTTACAGTCAGGAGGAATCAGATTATGCTTCGTGTCAGAAGGGCTATTAGCTGAAGGGCTACTGAGGGTACACTTCGCAACTAACTTATAGCCAGACATCCAGAAAAATATTCAAAACCTAGAGGAGTCATTGCAGGAAGCTCAAAGTGTCTGTAATTACAGTGTCTGTGTGTGTGTGTCTGTGGGTGTGTGTGTGTGAGGGAGAGAAGAGCTGTACAGCTAGTAGAAAGTTTAACCCTTTGTGCTTCAGTCTGAATGCACATTTGTTTGTTGGTGATTGGATGCTCCCTGGAGCTTGAGATCCGGGACTGTTTTGAATCTGATTTCTATTTTGGAAATTTTAACATGATTTCTTTTAAGGATTTTGCAAGATTATGAAATAAAATATTAACTCCTGCTCTTTTTACAGGTTATTATTAGTTTCTAACTAATCTCTTTTATCCTTACATAAAAGCGATTTGTGGAGGACAGTTGAAGTCTCAGTTCAACATTAGATTGTAATAAATCAAAAAAAGAAAATCGTATGGTTAAAATCGGTGACCTTGGATTCAGCCATTATTCATGCATTAGAAGGTTTTTTTTAAAATGACCTATAGCATTGTAATTGAGCAATGACTGGTCAGGACTACTTAAGAAAACTAATTTTGGATCAAGGGACTAAAACCGGGTAATTATAGTGGATTTCAAAGTTGGAGACTGTATGCATTTTACATTTTAAATATTAAACACTGAATAAAATATATATATATATATATATACACACACACACACACACGTGTGTGTATGTATATGTATGTATATGTGTATGTGTGTGTATATATTATATAATGTATGTAAGATTCCTAAATGTATATTTAGGAACAGGCATTAAAGTTAGACAAGCATAAATTGATATTTGAGATTACAGGGAGCAAGAAATATTGCAATATTTCTTTAAAAACATCAAGGTCTAAACAAAACATTGGGTGATGAGGAATGGCCGTGAGGTGGCCCTAAAGCTGTTCAGTTGGTTAAATCGGCTTAGCAATTGATCTGGCAACGTAACATGAGAAGCAGAAACAGAAGGCAAAAATAATGATAGCCACGGTTGATGAGGTAATAAAGAAAAGGACAAAACTAAAAGGAGAAGGAAACCGGAATAGTGGCGGGCAGCATGTTGAAAATAAAGGGAAGAGAAGAGATCGGGGAAGAGATGGTAAGGGGTCTAGTAGACAGGAACAAGGATCGAAGTGGAAATCCCCACAGGCGGGATGGTATTACTGTGGAAAGACAGGTCACTTTAAGAGAGAGTGTCCAGATCCGAAAAAGGAAGTAAAGGCAGTGCCGTTTATGAACCTTGATGAAAAATAGGGGTGTCAGGAGTTTCTGCCCCCGGGGACCAACCAGGAACCCTTGATAAAGGGGACATAGTTTTCCTAGTCGATAGGGGGGGGGGGGCAGCAAGGTCATCCTCAAATTTTAAGCCCAAGGGAGCGGGAATGAAAAAGTTAATTGGATTATGGCGACAGTTTTGTGATGAGAGGCACGAAGAATCAGTTTTGCGCTCATGACGAGATATTGCCACCAAATTGGGGATTGAATTAACTGCAAAAGGTGCTATGGAATCTGTTGAGGTTCTTTAAAAATGAATGTGCTCGAGCAAAACAATTACAGGAACAGAATGAGAAGTCACAAGTGACTGGTAAACAAACAGAACTGCACGATTACAGTTTTTTTTAAAATGTTTTAGTCACTTGTTGCGTTTCCACCCTGAATTATATAATATATATATATAATTAATAATTAATACTTATAATAAATCAATTGTATTAGCCTGAATCAATATTAATTGGCAGGATTCCTTCACACATTCTCAGTGACCTGTCATATTGATTCATGGTTAATTTAAAACATGAACTGCATTAATTCATTGTTAAAGAATGGAAAGCTGCATTACTGATCAGAGTGTGTGCAGGCAGTGGCAGCAACAGTCTTATTGGTAGTGGAGAGTCGTAAAACTTACTTTTGGGGGAGCCTTAATAGTCAGCACCCCACATCAGGTACGGACCATACTAAATTAGAAAGCAGGACAATGGCTCACAGACTCTTGGATCTTGAAATATGAGACAATCTTAATAGAACAGGATGACCTTGTGTTAGTCACAGACAGTTGCTTGGATCCAGCTGCATTTCTGTGGCAGAGAGAGGGGGTGTGGCCTTGGCAATCCAGAACATGACTGCCTTGATATTACTGAATATCAGACTAAAGTGCGAATGAACTTAAGAGACGTACCGTTGTATGCGGGAGCTCGGTTGTTTATCGACGGGTCCTCCCGGATGATTGAGGGTAAAAGGCATAATGGATATGCTGTAGTAGACAGAATAGAGGGAAGCGTTATCGAGGCTGAAAGACTGCCTAATGGCTGGTCAGCCCAAACTTGTGAACTCTATGCCCTAGAAAGAGCTCTCAGAACCTTAGAAAACAAAAAAGGAACAATATGTACAGACTCCAAATATGCGTTTGGAGTGCACATACCTTCGAGAAAAAAAAATTGGCAAAAAAAGAGGACTGATGTATAGCAAAGGAAAAGAACTAACACATGAGGAATTGATAAAACAAGTGCTGGAATCCCTATTACTCCCCAGAGAAATAGCGATAGTTCACATAAACGGACATCAGAAGGGGAATGAACCGGAAGTAAGGGGAAATAGACTGGTCAATGAGGTAGTTAAAGAAGCGACCCTGAATCCACAAGGAGCAGTGATCTACTCCCTAATACCTACAATTTCAGTTCTTCAGGGTGCCCCGTTGTTTACTGCAAAGGGAGAAAAGGGACTAAAAGATTTGGGAGCTGCAAAGACATCAGCTCGAGCAGCCTTACAGTAGTTAGTACCCCCCATCAAGTCAGAACTGTGTTAAACCAAAATGCAGGGAGATGGTTGACTAGGCCATCCTGATGGAAGAAGATGACCTGGTGTTAGTAACAGACACCTGTCTAAACCCAGCTACCTTCTTATGGAAGGGAGAACCTCTAGACAAACGAGAATTAGAACATGACTGTTTAGATATCATAGAGTATCAAACCAAAATTAGACAGGACCTGAGAGATCTACCTTTACACGACGGGGATAGATTGTTTATAGATGGATCATCGAGAGTAGTGGAAGGAAGAAGACACAATAGATATGCAATACTGGACGGTAACAAAAACCAAACAGTGGAGGCAGACTGACTGCCAAACACATGGTCAGCCCAGACTGTGAATTGTTCGCATTAAATCAAGCTTTAAAACACTTAGAGAATCGGGATGGGACAATTTACACTGATTCTAAGTATGTATAAAATAATAAGGGAAGGGCTCAAAGGAGGAAGGAACCCAGGAGTGAGACCCTTTCAAAGTATACAGGTGGATTACACCAAACTACCACCAGTGGGAAAACAGTAGTACCTGTTGGTCCTAGTAGACCACTTAACCGGGTGGGTGGAAGCTTTCCCAATGTCATTAGCCACCTCAAAAGGAGTGGTGAAAACCCTCCTTGAACATATCATCCCATGATATGGAATAGTGGGAAGTATAGATTCAGACCAAGGTAGCCATTTTACTTCCAAGATCTTACGAGGAGTAATGGCAGGATTAGAGATCTCTTGGGAATTCCACACCCCTTGGCACCCACCCTCTGGGCGGGTGGAACGAATTAATCAAATCTTAAAGAAGCAATTATCTAAGCTAGTCCTAGAGACTCGATGGACAAAATGTTTACCTATCGCATTGTTACGCATTAGGACTGTTCCTAGACATGATATAGGCCTCTCTCCTTATAAAATGATGTTTGGATTACCTTTCTTGGGTGGAAGAGGGGAATTACCAACTGTAGAGTTCAATGATAAGTTTTTAAAGAACTATATTGTGGCGCTCGGCTCTTCTTTATCTGTCCTTAGGAAGAAGGGTCTATTGACCCAGATACCTCCACTTGAGTTCGACAACCGGGTGATTGGGTCCTGATCAAGACCAGGAAAGATACGAAACTCCACCCGAGCTGGGAGGGACCATTCCTAACGCTCCTGACTACTGAGACAGCTATCCAAACTGCTGAGAAAGGGTGGAGTAATCACACTCGCATCAAAGGTCCTGTGAACACCCCATTGGCGGAGTGGCACGCTCATCCTACAGACAACCCTCTGAAAGTTAAGCTGAGAAAGAGGAAATGAACTAAGATAAAAGACTCTTTTAATATTTGATTATATATATTGTATTGATTGTAAGGGTTGCGTGGACTCACCTCTCCCTGGCGCCTAAAAAAATTAAGATAGGGCGATAGGAAGATAGATAGTGGTTAGAAATGGGTGGGTAGTTGGTATAGTATTATAACAATAGTAATACTAACTGTTCGAGGAAACGGGAGAAATCACTTTACTACACTATGCCAAAATTATGCTGAACAAAAGGGACTTACTAATTGTTGGGTCTGTGCAGAGATCCCACACCATCGCGAATCTGGGATCCCCACCTCGGTAATGCCGTTTACCAAAAAGGATATAACTTTGCAGGATGGTTCCCTAGACCGGCTCCGAGAACCACGGGTATTATCGATAGCTTTATAATTTCCCCACCGAAAAGAGCAGTGAATACCACCTGCTTTTGTAATCAGAATGATGCCGCACACTTCCAATTCGGAAAATCATCTTGTGTCTCCACCAGCCAAGCCATGGCCAAGACCATTCCCCAAATATTAAATGGAACCTATTGGGTATGCGGCCGGAAGGCCTATCCATTTATTCCCGGGGAAAAATACGTTTGAATGACCGAATGTATATGTTTTGATGTTGATGAGTCAGTGCCTCAAAACCAGAAAGGCTGGAGTGGCCGCTGTTACCTTGCTTATATAATTCCTCACCTCCGATTAGAAAAACATGAACACAACCTGAGGAAGGAAGGGGGAGTAACACGTAAGACCTGAGAGGTCTCTGACCATCTGTTGTGGACACTATTCCCAAGCTACGGCACTGCAAGGGCAGGGGTAGAGATACATAAACTGGCGGCTACCCTTGAGAAATTAATTAATAATACCTCCGATGTAATGGGAGAAACTCAGTCCCAAATATCGGCCATAACCACCGAAATGATCGCCACAAGATTAACAGCTTTACAGAATCGAATGGCTCTAGATTATTTCTTGGCCAAAAAAGGGGGAGCCTGTGCACTAATTGGTAAGGAATGTTGCATCTTCATCCCAGATGCCACTTCCCTAGTGGAAGATAAGGCAGAAATAGTAAAGAAAAAGATAAAGAATATAAAAGAAATTGAGAATAAACTTTGAAAAGATGAGAGATGGGAATGGGGTGATTGGGGACTGACCAGTTGGGAAAATGGTTAGCTAATTTAGGCATTTATGTATTATTGATAATAGTAGGTTTAATAATAGGATTTAACGTGTTAAAGTAGATAATGAATAAGTTGATAATGTCCTTAGGAGGACAACAAATCAATGATGGTCATGACAAAAGTAAGCGCACAAGAAAGAGTAATAGAAACGGCAAGTTTGTGAGCCTCTACACATTAGAGTGAAAAGAGGGCAGAGAATAAAAAATCCAAAATCAACAAATAGTAAAAGAAAATAAATGGGGGAGTTGTTAGAAATGGGGAAAAGTGTTGTTTTTGAAGATATAGAAAAAGCATGCAGAAAAGGGGTCCAGCAGGAAAAATATTAACTCTGCAGGTACTTAGGGAAGTGTATCTTTACTTTTAGTGAATAATTATGGTTAACTAAATACTAATTCTGGAGTATAATTAATATAGGACATTGGTTAGGTCACTGTTGGAATATCGCGTGCAATTCTGGTCTCCTTCCTATCAGAAGGATGTTGTGAAACTTGAAATGGTTCAGAGAAGATTTACAAGGATGTTGCCAGGGTTGGAGGATTTGAGCTACAGGGAGAGGCTGAACAGGCTGGGGCTATTTTCCCTGGAGTGTCGGAGGCTAAGGGGTGACAAGTAGATGGATAGGGTAAATAGGCAAAGTCTTTTCCCTGGGGTTGGGGAGTCCAGAACTAGAGGGCATAGGTTTAGAGTGAGAGGGAAAGATATAAAAGGGACCTAAGGGACAACTTTTTCACGCAGAGGGTGGTACATGCATGGAATGAGCTGCCAGAGGAAGTGGTGGAGGCTGGTACAATTGCAACATTTAAGAGGCATTTGGATGGGTATATGAATAGGAAGGGTTTGGAGGGTTATGGGCTGGGTGCTGTCAGGTGGGACTAGATTGGGTTGGGTTGGGATATCTATTCGGCATGGACTGGTTGGACTGAAGGGTCTGTTTCCATGCTGTACATCTCTATGACTATAAGCAAGTTAACTCTTTTAAAATTAAGTTTTCAGCAAAAAAACTGAGATAACCAAAATGCCTGAACAGTACAAGAATGATACAAAATTGATGAAATGTATAGCGAATAGAATGTACCCAGTATTGATACAAAATGTATCTTAATGAACTATCGACAAAATAATGAGAATGTCAGCACTAAACAGGGAGGAGGATTTCCAATATGGGGAAGGGGAAGTAACAAGGGTGGAGCAAAGATGGGCAGCTGTATAGAGAGATTGGGTAATTAGGAGTCTGGAGAGGTGACCTCACTCAGCTCAAAGGTATAATTGTAAACTAACCCAAGTCTAATTCGCTCATTTGCTTATGCAATTGAAGCCCTTACCTGCAAGTTCGTAATAAATTGCCTTGTTTCCAGTTTTTGTGGTCTCGTCTAAATTTTGTTGAATTTTGTTTCTAACATTGCTTAAATTACATATTGCTTCAATTCTAGCTAGCTATTAAACAGACACTCCCCCACCCCAAACACCCACAAACACCTAATTTTACCCGAGCATGTCCCTCAACAGATTTAACTATACTGAACTTCCTACAGACACTCGACACAAATTCATCCCCTCTAACCCAACAGACAATTCTCTCCAGATGCCCCTCATATCCACTTAATCACCTTCTAGATTCAAGAACTGTGGTCCTCCTGACCTGTTCACTATTCCCTTGACCTCTGTCAGATGGTATCCCCTTGGTCTGACACCCAAACACTGCAATTGTCCCAACCCTTCAACCTGTCCTGAAATACTCTCTCCAATCCCCACGAATGCCCCGAAAGCTCTCATGTTCACTTGAAACCAGTACACGCAACCTACTCATAAGTCCTCACCCACTGAACAGCCACCCTGTCTTCCACCTGCCATCCTATTTCCCCAAACATCTGGCACTGCTAAGTTCCTCATTCACTTGACACCGGTACCTCTCACCCAGAAGCCACCCTATGCCACCTCCTTTCAGCTGTCAAGGGCATGGGGTTTCAGTGCGGATTCCTTCCATTGCTGCCTGTACAAATTCCTGGACTGCATTACTTTGGCGGGGAAGGCTTCTTGCCCAACATTTCTGGATAGTTTGAAAACAGGACTACGATCCAAATTCTAAGATTCAATCCAATCTATCTGCACACTAGCTATATAAAAATGTTGAGGATAATAATACAGGTTAACAGGGATAACTATTTAATACTGTGTAAGTTGCAATAATCCGTTCAATATTAAACAGCAAAACTCCAATGTGAGCTATCGCCAGATAATTGATTTTTAAAAATGACAAAATTTACTTGTATTCTGTTACATCATCACTATGGGGAGGAGAGGGTGTGCATGGTGTCATATTCCATAATTACACCGGCACCACTCCCCACCTCTTCCTCCGCTACATTGATGACTGCATTGGCGCTTCACCAACACATTCCACCCTGACCTTAAATTTACCTGGACCATCTTTGACACCTCCCTCCCCTTCCTGGACCTCTTCATCTCCATTAATGACGACCGACTTGACACCGACATTTTTAACAAACCTACCGACTCCCACAGCTACCTGGATTACACCTCTTTCCACCCTACCATCTGCAAAAATGCCATCCCATATTCCCAATTCCTCCGCCTCCACCGTATCTGCTCCTAGGAGGACCAGTTCCACCACAGAACACACCAGATGGCCTCCTTCTTTAGAGACCATAATTTCCTTTCCCACATGGTTAAAGATGCCCTCCAACGCATCTTGTCAACATCCCTCACCTCTGCCCTCAGACCCCACCCCTCCAACCGTAACAAGGACAGAAAGCCCCTGGTGTTCACCTTCCACCCTACCAACCTTCGCATAAACCAAATTTTCTGCCGACATTTCTGCCACCTCCAAATGGACCCCACAACCAGGGATATATTTCCCTCCCCACCCCTTTCCACCTTCCGCAAAGACCGTTCCCTCCATGACTACCTGGTCAGGTCCACGCCCCTCTACAACCCACCGTCCCGTCCCGGCACCTTCCCCTGCCACCGCAGGAATTGCAAAACCTGTGCCCACACCTCCTCCCTCATTTCCATTCAAGGCCCTAAAGGAGCCTTCCACATCCATCAAAGTTTTACCTGCACATTCACCAATATCATTTATTGTATCCGTTGCTCCCGATGTGGTCTCCTCTACATTGGGGAGACTGGACGCCTCTTAGCAGAGCGCTTTAGGGAACATCTCTGGGGCACCCGCGCCAATCAACCACACCGCCCTGTGGCCCAACATTTCAACTCCCCCTCCCACTCTGCCGAGGACATGGAGGTCCTGGGCCTCCTTCACCGCCGCTCCCTCACCACCCGACACCTGGAGGAAGAACGCCACATCTTCCGCCTCAGAACACTTCAACCCCAGGGCATCAATGTGGACTTCAACAGTTTCCTCATTTCCCCTTCCCCCACCTCACCCCAATTCCAAACTTCCAGCTCAGCACTCTCCCCATAACATGTCCAACCTGCCTATCTTCTTTTCCACCTATCCACTCCACCCTCCTCCCTGACCTGTCACCTTCATCCCCTCCACCACTCACCTATTGTACTTTACGCTACTTTCTCCCCACCCCCCACCCTCCTCTCATTTATCTCTCCACCCTTCAGGCACTCTGTCTTCCTGATGAAGGACTTTTGCCCGAAACGTCGATTTTACTGCTCCTCGGATGCTGCCTGAACTGGTATGGAGGGAAGGCCTTATGAGAAAAGGCTAAGGAACTTGAGGCTGTTTTCGTTAGAGAGACGTTTGAGAGGTGATTTAATTGAGGCATATAAGACAATCAGAGAATCAGGTAGGGTGGACAGTGAGAGCCTTTTTTCTCGGATGGAGATGCCTAGCATGAGGGCACATCTTTAAATTAAGGGGTGATAAACATAGGACCGATGTCAGGGGTAATTTCTTTACTCAGAGAGTCATAAGGGCATGGAGTACAGTGCCTGCATAAGCAGTAGACTTGCCAACTTTAACAGCATTTAAATGGTCATTGGATAAACACGGATGAAAATGGAATAGTGTAGGATAAATATGCTTCAGACTGGTTCCATAGGTCAGTGCAACATCGAGGGCCGAAAGACCTGCACTGCGCTTTTATGTACTATGTCTAGATCATTGTTGGAAAATAATCTTTACAGGTTCAGTGAAGACACCTTTCACTCCTGAATTCTAAGACTGGGTAAACTCATAGGTAGAGGAGGCTTTTAAAGACTTCTTAGACTCCAGGTTCTTAAAATGGAAACATGTTATGGCTCTCAGTATTCTGCAAACTGCTGACATCTTTCTGAACTTCTAGCTTACTGGTTTGAGAAAGCTGTTTTGTTAGTCACATGAGCAATGTAGGTATTACCTAAGTGGAAGAGTTGGGAATTCCAAAACTGTCATGAAACAGGAGATTAGATTGTAGCCTTTTCACACTTCATTATAAATGACTAATCTTGACAGCTCTTTTGATAAATTGCAAAATTAAAGACATTGACTAGGATTTTTCAATACTTTTTCTAAATGTGAGGTTGACTAACACACCACCCTACTGCTGTGGTAACTCAGCCTATCACGCACTGTATCGGGTGAAAAGCCCCCTTTGAACTGCCTAGCAGGTACCTTATTACTGATGTGTCATGTTGTCAAAGGGCAGCAAATTCTGGGATCTACGAATCACTTGTTAAGGGATCCAACATCGAGAAGCTAGGTTTAATTTTCTTTCTTACATGGTCAACGCCATGGGGTGTCAGGAGATTTGGAGGCAAGGGTAAGAAGATGGCTTTCAGAGGTCACCATTTTGCCCACTATATGTGTCTCTAATTCTCTCAGTTTGGGAGAATTTGAACCCCACCCCCCACCTTTCCATCAGAAATTCAGCAGACAAGTTGTTTTGGTTTCCTAGGCAGGAACTAGCCACCTTTCAAACCTGCTGGAGAAACAAGCGATTGAGGTAGTGGGTGGAGGCTGTTAAGTAACCATTAATTGATCACTTAAAAACTTGCAATGATTCCAGAAAGTTGGGACCTTCTTGCCCAGCATTTCATTGCAGAGATGCTGAGGAGAAAGTGATTTTCTCTCTAAGCAATAAGTCACCCAATTATTTCCTTCTCTCACCTGCTGCAAGGAGGAGAAATTCCACCATGAAGTTTATTGAAATTTATGCCAACAAACTAATAGGCATGAGTTCCACGAAAGGATGCTGTCAATGCATGCATTCAAGGTAGAGATTCTCCAACCCAGGATGATTTAATTAGGATCTTTCTTGAAGCTTGAGATAGTCATTGCTGAAGACACAAAGCTCACCTGTCTTTTAGCAGCCATCTCAGACACTGTTCAGAAGGCTAGTTTTAACCATGAAAATAGTTCCAGAAGCTTCCAAAGAAACACAGCCAAGGGTCAATTTATGAGTGGGAAGGACATGCATTCACTGGGTAGACTATGTCACAAAATACTACATGCAGACCCTGACAATATCACTGAATTTTAGCAATAAAATATATATTCCACAATCTGTATGAATACTGGTTTTAAGATTCCAATAAGTTCTGTTCCTCTGGCTAAGCAAAATCCCCAATACTTACACAGTATGGCTTTTATCAGATGTAAGGCATAGAAATTACTCAATAAGCTAGTAAGTGCTTCAGTGAGCCATAATTCCAAATGATACGTTCATCCATGTTCAACACTTCATTTTTAAAGAGAAGAGGGGGCATTTACTATGACCAAGGTTGTCAAACTTAAACTCCTTTCTTATCGCATTTCTCCTGAAAGACAGGCTGTCTTGAATCTTTATCAAGGATGTAAAATAATGTTGGAACTCCTGTCCCAAACTCAAACTTCAGCCATTGCAGAGCTACCAGACATATCTGTCCACCTCCCAGTCCTTTCTGTTGCATTTAAACTGAGGCCCTATAGTGTACTACGCAATGCAAAATCAGAAGAAAGTTGGGTCCAGGAATGCAGTGGATCTGCTGTACAAACCATGCAAATGCAGGCGATGGTTAATGACATCACACAAATGCCACTACTCTACCTTTTTTTTAGTGCTTTATTTAT
The DNA here is from genome assembly GCF_037043375.1 of Chiloscyllium plagiosum. Classification (NCBI taxonomy): domain Eukaryota; kingdom Metazoa; phylum Chordata; class Chondrichthyes; order Orectolobiformes; family Hemiscylliidae; genus Chiloscyllium; species Chiloscyllium plagiosum. Next base: position 44,530,768 of record NW_028270140.1, read on the forward strand.
GAGACATTCACAAAATGCAACAGGGAAGTGACAGAAAACAATATAAATTTGGTCAGGCCTTTGTTAATACTTTACTACTTCTAAGCCAATCTTTGTCGTTATGCTATTTATTTACATTTAAATCTAAAAATGCATATCAGCCTCAGTAAATTGAAGTCCAAACCAAAATACTTTGCATAGTACAGGCAATTTCGAATTTTTAATAAACCACTGTTTCGCATTTTAGAACTGTCAAGTCGATTGCAATTTTGAATTTGCACCAAAGTGATTTAGAGGCTTCCATACCTTTTTTTTTGTTCATTTTTTTTCTTTTTTTTTAACCCCCACACTACCACCTAAGTGCGGTAGTGCATATTTTTTTCCCCAGCACCCATGGTGTGTGTGTGCAGGTATGAGACACAGTGAAAGACACAAAGTGCACAAATCTTTATTCAAATTCCACCACCAGGAAGATAGGAAAACACCCGGGTGGCCAGTGACAAACACTGCCCTTCTCATCAAAGGACAGTGCTGTGTGATCAAAAACAGTGAAGGGGAGGGTAGGGACTAAATCAAAATAGAATTGGAGGGAGAAATGATGCACTCCACTCCCTGCGGCGCCCACCTCTCCCTGAACAACTCCAGGGTGTTGGTTGACACCGCGTGCTCCTTCTCCAAGGACACCCGGGCTCTAACATAACCGCGGAAGAGGGGCAGGCAACCTTCTCCTTTTCTTTTAGTGAGGGGGAGGGTAGCACACCTGTTTTTTTGTTTTTTTTTTAAACCCCCACACTACCACCTAAGTGCGGTAGTGCTTATTTTATCCCCAGCACCCATGGTGTGTGTGTGCAGGTGTGAGACACAGTGAAAGACACAAAGTGCACAAATCTTTATTCAATTTCCACCACCAGGAAGATAGGAAAACACCCGGGTGGCCAGTGACAAAAGCTGCCCTTCACATCAAGGGGCAGTGCTGTGTGTTCAAAACAGTGAAGGGGAGGGTAGGGACTAAATCAAAATAGAGTTGGAGGGAGAAATGATGCACTCCACTCCCTGCAGCGCCCACCTCTCCCTGAACAACTCCAGGGTGTTGGTTGACACCGCGTGCTCCTTCTCCAAGGACACCCGGGCTCTAACGTAACCGCGGAAGAGGGGCTGGCAACCTTCTCCTTTATAATTGTCCTGTGCCCCGCCCCATCATCACCCCAAGTCCAATCATACTGACATCTACTAATTGTGCTTGCCTTAACGCGTTGGTTGGATTTTCATTCCCTGTTTGCAACAGAACAGCAATAAAAGGCCAAAGTCATAATAAAATAAATAGTAAAATTCAGCTTTGGCAACATTGCAATTCACACAACCATGAATTTATTAGTGCATTAGATGGTAGCAAACACTAAACCGATATTCACGAAAGAAGTAAGTTAGCATTATGTTCACAATAGCTAGTTTGTTAATCCTTTATAAAGCAAACATTGCTGGAATTTGTCATCAGGGACAGAGATAGTGAGCACGTGGATAATTTGACGTTTTATGAAGATAGATCATGTCTCAGTAAGCTATTAGCGTTCTTTACACAGTGTAAGAGGAAGTTAATATTGAGGCACAAACCAGTTGAGAAAACATCTGACAAAGAAAGGAAACTTTGGGAGGTAGATAGAAAACTTTAGATAAAACAGAGACACACAGATTAAAAAAAACATGTTAGGTTTTCATTATATTTAAATGACATAGATTTGGGAACACAAAGGGAGTATATTCAAGTTTACTGATGATAATAAGCTGGCAGCTATATTAAGCAGGTAACCATAAAAAGACATCATTAACAAAAAAAAATTGCATTTAGGTAGTTCCTGTAATCTCGGAAAATGAAGATGAATAATCATAGGAAATGAATTTGGAGGGCCATGACCCACTGGAGTACATGTATTGTGCTACAAATCATGACCCCTTCTTCCCAACACAGATGTGAAAAGATTTAGTCAAACTATCCAAAGTTCTCAGTTTACCTGACTGACTTGCTCATGTTAAAAGAAAACACTCACCTGGTTTTTTTCCTTAACAATAAAATATCTATGTCTTCCAAAAATTCATACTCAGGAAATATGAATTTCTAACTTCTTTACAAGATATTTTACAACTTAAATTCTGTGGAATTTGCAGAGAAGTCTGAATGGAAGACAGCTAACCATCACTGGATACTTTCTACTACCTTTGCACAGGAGAGAGATGTTTTTGGATGCTTTCTGTTGATGTAGGTGAGGTGATGATCAGGGAAAATGCAGTGTTTGCAATCATAATTGCAGAGGATGCAGTTTGATTTGAACCATTCATTGCTGTGACAAGGGGTGAGAATATGACATCCAGTAGCAAAGTATGATTTACAGCTCATTAGATGTAAAACTGACAGATGGGAATGTAATCTAACTCCGTGAAGCAGAATGATAGCGAGCAGTACACAGATATATTGGCAAAGTTGCTGGAATTGTACTGACAGGTAAATTGATATCTATATTCTTTAAAATAACTGATTTTCATCTCATGTCGCACTGCACTTTCCAAATGGCTTGCTGACTTTGACATATGACCTCCCATTATCTGGCCACTTCTCCAATCCAGCAAAACCCCAAAGACGACAGATTACAGAGGTATAGCCTGTAGTGAGCATGAAACTTTCACTGATTGTTGTTAGGACCCATCTGGGAATTTGGAGGTGGAAATAGAACTGGTAAATCTTTCTTTGCTTTCACCGTTTTAAAATGTTTAAGTTCAGTAGTCCAATTAGAAGGCTAATATAATAGCTGCCTCAGGTGACTAAGCAACAGTTATCAGTCACCTAAAGCCTGAAAAGGGGCTCAGTAAGTGTTGATTACTATTGAAGCTTAACTATGTGAATCATCTCAGCTCATCTTAGCTCTGAAAGGACCTGTTGAAACCTTGAATATCCACAGGACACAGGTGGGCAGTATTTCATTCGGTTAGTCGAATTCCGGATAATCGAATGCCGGATAACATAGTTTAGCCAAGCATCGGGACCTTGCGATCTTGCCGGATAATCCGATATTTGGATAGTCGAATGCCAGATAATGGAGGTTCTTCTAAATGTGCACTGTCAGGAAGGAGAGATCACACCCAGAGTGAGACACAGCCTGAGTGAGTACTGTATAATGTTTGCAGAATTTAGAGGCAGCATGGGAATTCACTGCAGAGGAGAAGACATGCTTTTTGCTTGTTTTTTTTGGCTCATAATTTATAAAGTCTTTTTTTAAAAACAGAATAAATTGAAGCCAAGAATTAGGTGCGCAGCACAAAAGAAAGTGTGATTGCTGTAAGTTCATTGGTTGGTCATAGCTACTAATTTGACAGTCTATTACAGATCACTTTCAGATTTAAGGTAAGTTGGGGAAATACTTACAGGTTTCAAACTGAAAGACCAAAAGGAAACTCTTAAAAATCAAAGTAAGAACTAACTAAATAAAATAGAGATGCCCAAGCAGACAATGTGTTGTACCTGCATGATGTGGGAGCTGGTGGATCCTATTGTGGTTCAAAGTGATCACATCTGCAGCAAATGTTGGTTGTTTGAGGAACTCCACTCAGAGTTGAGTTCCAACACTGTACCACGTCAGGGAAAGGAGAGTTGCCTGGATGCTGTGTTTCGGGAGGCAGTCACACAACTTAGATTAATTGCCTTGAATTCGATCAGTGATCAGGGACAGGAGGGATTGGACTATGAACGAGGCAGGTACTCCAAGAGGTAGTACTGAAGGAGCCTTAGCCCTTGAGCTTGTCTATCATGTGGATGAGAGTGTAGTGAGGGTGAGTAAACTGACCATAGCACCATGGTACAGGGAGCCATTCAAGAGGGGGGAGAAAAGAGAAATAAAGTTAAGGATAAAATAAAGGATAGCCAGGAGAATAGACACTGTTTTCTGTGGTCAGGATCAAGAGTGTAAAGGCTGTGTTGCCTGCCTGGTGTCCTAGTTCAGCATATCTCATCTGGGCTGCAGAGGCACCTGTAATAAAAGAAAAGATCCAGTTGTCATGGCCCATGAAATTACCATTGATGTAGGTGGAAAGAGAAAAGAGGTTCAACTGAGGGAATACTCATAGCTAGAGCTAACTTAAAAAAAACAGAACCAAAAAGGCAATGATCTCTGGATTATTACCTGAGCCACAAGCAAACTCGCAAAGGGCCAACAAGATTGGCACCAGTACTGGGGAAGGAAGGAGCTGTTCAGATGGGATGGGCTCTACATGAATCATGCTGGGACCTGAGTCCTGACGAATCGCATAAATCGAGCTGTAGATCAATCTTTAAGCTAAATAGTGAATGGTGAGTTCAGTTGCATGGAAAATTACAGAAAAAGTTAAAGGAGTGGAGGGCTCAGCAGAGGTTATTAAAGCTTCCAGAATAAGTAATAGGACAGAGAGAATGGGAAATAGTCAGGAATCTAACTTCAGGCTCAGCAGATAAGGGGATAACTATAAGAAAGGGGGCAGTCAACGCAGGACTGAGGGTGTTGTACTTAAATGCATGCAGTATATGAAACAAGATAAATGAGCTTGTAGTGCAGATTGAAATTGGCAGTATGATATTTTGTGGGTTTCACGGAAACACAGCTTCAAGGAGATCAGAGCTAGGAACTAAATATCCAAGAATACACATTCTGTTGAAATGACAAGCAGATGAATAGATTGGTCTTAATAAGCAAGCAAGAAATTATGTAGAGATGGAAGGCATAGAATCTGTGTGGGTTGAGTTGAGAAACTGCAAAGGATAAAAAGACCCTGATGGCCCAGGCCTCCAGGCAGTAGTTGAGGTGTTGGGCTGAAAATAAATGAGGAGATAAAAGGCACTTATTACAATAATCATGGAAGGATTAAATATGCAGGTGGACAGGGAAAATCAGGTCGTTGGCAGGTGCACAGAAACGGAATTTGTGGAATGTCCACGCGATGTTTTGTTTTTGAACAGCCTGTGATAGAGCCCACTAGGGAAGAGCCCATTCTGGATTTGGTGATGCATAAGGAGGCAGACCTGATTAAGGAACTTAAAGGTGAAGAAACCACTACAGGGCAATGACCATAATATGATAGACTTCACCCTGCAGTTTGAGAGAGAGAAACTGGAATCAGTTGTAACACTATTACTATTGAGTTAAGATAACTACAAAAACATGAGGAAGGAGCTGGCCAGAGTTGATTAGGAGGAGAGCTTAGGAAGGAAGATACTGAAGTAGCAATGGCAGGAGTTTCTGGGGGTAATTTGGGAAGCACAGCAGAAATTCATCCCAAGAAGAAGAAACATACTGTGGGAGGAAGAAGAAATTAAGGGAAGTTGGGACAGTGTTGTGCCTGCCACATAGTGTGTCTTAACTGTTATATCTAGCAAAGAAACTGCGAGGCGACTCTTAATAGTAATAAATGATAATGTTTATTTATTTAACAAAATTCATTTTATAATAATAAAGTGCACTACAAACTAACAATTTACATTATTAATCTAATTAATTATCTTGTACTTGAACTCTGGATGATCATATATCACCTCATTAGATCTTGGCCTTTATCCACATGGTGGTGATGGCCTGATCCTCTTCTTCCAGTCGTCCCAGGGGTGTCTTCTCTTCATGGTGGTTGGTCTTGAGTTATCACTTTTGAGGGGAGTGTTGCTTAGACGTCTTTTGTGAGGGTCTTCAGTGTCAACCAGTAGATGGATCAGAGCTCGATCACCCTGATTAATCAGACTGAATCAGGCAGATGTCCTTGAGCATCCATTCCTGGAGGTGTTGGGGGCACGTAGATCAGGTAGCCCAATCCAAATAAGGGTATGAGGCACCCCTTCATCTGGTAAACAACTCAATGTTTCTGATTGTCCTGGGGATAGCATTCAGGACAATTCCATTCAATTCAAATTCAAGTGTTTATTTTTTTGTCTGCAGCTGCTGAGTCAATTGTACACAGTCTGTCTGTAGCTGCAGCCTGTCTAGATTCTGCAGCTTGCTTATCTCAGAGTCTTTGAGCACTGTCACATTTGGCCAAGGCTTTCCCACCATGCCTCATTTATTGTCCCTTTTTTCACAAGTCCATCATTTTGAGTAGCCCACCTGGCCACAACAGCATAACAGCAAAAGAAAAAACATACAATGTGGTGAAGATTAGTGGGAGTCCAGAGGATTCGGAAGCCTTTAAAAACCAGCAGAGGATAACCAAAACAGTAATAATGGGGAAAAGACAAAATAAGAAGGTAAGCTAGTTAGTAATTTAAAGAAAATTGCAAGAGTGTTTTTAGATATATAAAAGGTAAGACAGAGACAAGAATGGTCACTGGACTGCTGGAAAATGAGGGAAGAAAAGTCATAATGCAGAACAAAAAAAAGGCGTATGAACTGAATAGACACTCTGCATCAATTTTCACAGTGGAGGACATCAGTAGGATGCCAGAACTTCAAGAGAATCAGGGGGCAGAGATGAGGAGAAGGTGCTGTGGAAGCTGAAAGGTCTGAGGTTGATAAATTACACGGACCAGATGGATTACAGCCCACTATTCTGAAGGAGATAGCTGAGGAGACTGTGGAGGCATTGGTAGTGATCTTTCGGGAATCACTGGATTTAAGGAAGATCTCAGGACAGGAAAATGGCTAATATAAAACCATTGTTTAAGAAGGATATAGGCAGAGGGCAGGAAATTATAGGCCAGTTTGCTTGACCTTGGTTGTTGGGAAGATTTTAGAGACCATTATTAAGAATGGGATTGCAGAGAACCTGGAACTACATGGTAAAATAGTGTTGCATCAGCATGGTTTCATCAAGGGGAGGCCGGACATACCTGATAGATTTCTTAGAGGAGGTAATGAGTAAGTTAGACAAAAGAGAGCCAGTGGATGTGGTCTATTTGAATTTCCAGGAGGCCTTTGACAAGATGCCACACAGGAGGCTGCTAAATAAGATACGATCCCAGAGTGTTAGGGGCAAGGTACAGGCATGGATAAAGTTAAAATCACAAAACACCAGGTTAGAGTCCAACAGGTTTATTTGGAATCACTAGCCTTCGACGTGCTGCTTCTTCATCAGGTGGTTGTGGAGCAGAGTCATAAAGACACAGACTTTATAGCAACAGGATTACAGGATCATGGAATGCAATATTAAACAAATTTAGCTTAAGTCTTTCTCTTTTAGATTGATCATGTTAATTTTGATTCCTTCATAAATAAATTCCAGAACTTTTTTGATCATGTTAATTTTGATTCCTTCATAAATAAATTCCAGAACATTCTCAAGATAGCTTTAATAATAAGTGCCATCTCAGCTCAGATAATGCATTGAAGTTGTGAGATTAAAGTCTATCTGTGTCCCAATGTTAGGTCAGACTGATTCTATTCTAAAGTGGGAGTTACAGAATCCTACATGGATTTAAGCAGTTTTTGAATTAAATAAGATGTAATTCTGCAAGTACAAATTCACCCCACAAACTTATGCGTGCGTGCTGGGGAGACCGACTGGGAGAGAACACTTATGGTTGGTGATTGTTGCGCAGTGTCTATTCATCCATTGCCACAGCCTCTGTTCGGTATCACCAATGTACTATGCCTCAGGGCATCCTTGCCTGCAGAGATGAACAACGTTGGCCGAGTCACATGAGTACCTACCGTATATATGGTGGGTGCTGTCCCCATGTATAATGGTGGTATCCATGTTGACACACTGACACGTCTTGCAGCATCTGCCATGAGGTGTGGGTGTGTGTGTGAGGTTGTGAATGTCTGTGTGAGAGTGTTTATGTTTATGTGTATGTGTGTGAGTGTAATGGAGTCTATCTCTGTGAGAAGGTGCGTGTGTGGGTGGGGGGAATATGTGTGAACGTATGAGACAGAGCTTGTGTATGAGAGAAGGTCTGTGTGAATGTGTGGGTCTGTAGGAGTGTGTGTGCGCTTGGGTGCGTGTATGTGAGAGAGTGTGTATAGTGTAGTGGAGTCACCTGTAGTGTGACATGAACCCAAAGTCCCAATTGAGGCTATCCCCATGGGTACCGAACTTAACTATCAGCTTCTGCTCAGCCACTTTGTGTTGTTGTCTGTCCCGAAGTCCGCTTTGGGATGGTCACCCGAATGTCCGAGGCCAAATGTCCCAAATCGCTGAAGTGTTCTCCTACTGGGAGAGAACATTTCTGGCTGGTGATTGTCGCGCAGGGTCCATTGATCCATTGCCGTAGCCTCTATTTGGTCTCGCCAATGTACCATGCCTCAGGGCATCCTTACCTGCAGCGTATGAGATGGACAATGTTGGCTGTGTCACATGAGCACCTGCCGCATACATGGTGGGTGCTGTCCCCACGTGTAATGGTGCTGTCCAAGTTGACACTCTGACACATCTTGCAGTGTCTGCTGTGACAAGGTGTTGTCCTGAAGGCCGGGCAGTTTGCTGTGAACAATGATGTGTTTGAGGCTTGGTGGTTGTTTAAGGTGAGAAGTGAAGACATGGGGAAGGTCTTGGCGAGGTGCTTATCCATATCGATAATATGTTTCGGGCAGTGAAGAACATGGCGTAGTTTTTCGGCTCCTGGAAAGTACTGGACCAGGAAGGATATCCTATCAGTTGCAGCTCATGTCTGTCTCCTGAGAAGGTTCTTACGGTTTCTTGCTGTGGCGCGTCAGAACTGGTGATCGATGAGTTGAATATCGTACCTTGTTCTTATGATGGCATCCTTCCAAATGTCTGTCATGTTCCTCCTCACGTGAACAGATGTTGTGCATGCGTAGAGCTTGTCCGTAGGGGATGGCTGTTTTGATATGTTTAGGGTGGAGGCTAGAGAAATGTAGCACTATCCATGGGTTTGCGGTAGAGTGAGATGCTGAGGTGCCCCTTCTTGATGGAGATGCATGTGTCCAAGAATGAGACAGATACTGAAGAGCAGTCCATGGTGAGTTTGATGGTGGGATGAAACCCGTTGATATTACCATGTAGTCGTTTCAGTGACTCTTTGCCATGGGTCCGGAGGAAGAAAATGTCGTCAATATATGTGGTGTATAGTGTTGTTTGGCCGTCCTGCATAGAGAAGAAGTCTTGTTCGAACCTGTGCATCAAATTGTTGGCATACTGGGGGGGGCAAAGTTGGACCTCTTGGCTGTTCCATGTGTTTGGACGAAGAACTGGTCGTCAAAGGTGAGAACGATGTGGTCAAGGATGAAGCAGAAGAGATGTGGGATGGTGTCTGGAGATTGGCAATTGTTCACGTTGAGTACTGAGGATGGTGCTGTGATGCCATCATTGTAGGGTATGCTGGTCTAGAATGCTGAAACATCCATTGTGAACGAGGAATACTCCCGGTACGACTAGTTCATGGGTGCTGAGTTTCTGTAAGAAATCTATAGTGTCGCATCGGAAGCGGGAATCCCCTATACAATGGATTTCAAGATGGCTTCGACATAGCCAGAGAGGTTTTCACACAGAGTCCCATTGTCTGATACAATGGGATGTCCTGGTGTGTTGGCTTTGTGTATCTTCAGAAGGCAGTAGAAGTCACCCATGTGAGAAGTATTTGAAATTAGGGCATGTAGGGAACTCTGAAGGACTGGATCCAAAGTCCTGATCAATGTTTGTGGTTCATGAATGTGTTCTTTGGTCAGATCGGCTGGTAGTTGCCTGTAGTGTTCATGGTTGTTCAGTTGTTGGTACGTTTCCTTGCAGTATTGATTTGGAGACGCCAGTGTTGGACTGGAGAGTACAAAGTTAAAAGTCACACAACACCAGGTTATAGTCCAACAGATTTACTTGGAAGCACTAGCTTTCAGAGCGCTGCTCCTTCATCAGGTGATGAAGGAGCAGCGCTCCGAAAGCTAGTGCTTCCAAATAAACCTGTTGAACTATAACCTGGTGTTATGTGATTTTTAACTTGCTTGTAGTAATCTGTTCTGTTCTGAATGATGATGGTTCCTCCTTTATATGCTGGTTTGCATCACATGGGGACATCTCCCACTATGTATGCAGCAGATACTCATGATTCAGCCAATGTTGTCTATCTCATGTGCTGCAAGTGAGGATGCCCTGAGGAATGGTACATTGGCGAGACCAAGCAGACTGCACAACACCGGGTGAATTGGCACCATCCAATGATCACCAGACAGGATCATACCCTCCCAGTCAGGGAACATTTCAACGGTCCAGGACATTAGACCTTCAGGTGACCATCCTCCAAAGTGGACTTTGGGAAAAGCATCAATGCAAAGTGACTGCTAACTAAGTTTGGTACCCATGGGAATGGCCTCAGCCTTGGGTTCATGTCACACTACAGGTGACCCCACTGCACTTTGCACTCTGTCGCACACACACGCTCCTACATAATCTCACACTCATGCAGACCGTCTCTCATAAGCCAGCTCTCTCTCATGCCCACACACATGCAACCCCCACACTCACACCCACGCACACATCCTCTCACAGGTTTATACCCCATCACAGTCACACGCATACTTGACCAAGATTACCCACACGCACACATACACTCTTTCACGTGAACTCACACACCCACATGCACACACTTACACAAACCCACTCTGTCTCTCCTGCATGCATACACAAATAAGTTTATGGGATGGATCTGTAGTTGCAGAATTACATTTTATTTTGCTCAAAAACTGCATAAATCCATGTAGGATTCTGAAACTCCCACTTTAGAAATAAAATTGACTCAACATTGGGACAGACTTTAAGTTCACATCTTTAACACATTGTCTGAACAAAGATAAACTGAACCTTTTGTTAGACAGACTGAAACCAACTTGAAAATGGAACTTAAAAGGAGTTTTTGAATTTACATATTAAAGCGCCTAAACCACCATATACCATCCTAAAAGATGCAAGACTTAATCTAAGTTTGTTTAAAATATCATTACAACTCTGTGACACTATAACCGTTTTGCTATAAATTTTGTGTCTTCTGTTCCTGCCCCACAACCACCTGATGAAGGGGCAGTGCCTCGAAAGCTAGTGCTTCCAAACAAACCTGTTGGACTCTAACCTGGTGTTGTGTGATTTTTAACTTTGTCCACGCTAGCACTTCTTAATCATGAGTATATTTAATATGGAGATAGATTAGGAAGTGGATAAACAATTATGGAGAGAAGGCAGGAGAATGGGTTTGAGAAGTATTTCAACCATGATTGAATGATGGGCCAAATGGACTAATTCTGCACCTATATCTTATGATCTGGTTCACCAATGACCTCAGGGAAGGAAATCCATCATCCTTAACTGGTCTGGTCTACATACGACTCTAGATCCACAGCAATGCTGTTGACAATTAAGTGCCCATGGAGACAGCCAAACAAACTATGCAGTTCAAAGACAATTTGGGATAGGCAACAAATACTGGCTTTGCCAGTGATGAGTGCGTCCCATAAAAGAATAAAAGGAAAGGACATTGGTGCGGCCACTTTTGGAATACTGCATTCACTTCTGGTTTCCTGCTATAGGAAGGATGTTGTGAAACTAGAATGGGTTCAAAAAAGATTGACAAGAATGTTGCTGGGATTGGAGAGTGTGAGGTATAGGGAGAGGCTGAATGGGCTGGGGCTTTTTTCCCTGGAGCATCAGAGGCTGACGGGTGACCTTATCAAGGTTTATAAAATCAAGAGGGGCATGGACAGGGTGAACAGCCACAATTTTTTTCCTATGGTAGGGGAGTCCAAAACTAGAGGGTATAGGTTTAAGGCGAGAGGGAAAAGATTTTAAGGGGTAACTTTCTCATGCACAGGGTGTGCATGTAAGGAACAAGCTGCCAGAGGGAGTGGTGGAGGCGGGTACAATTACACGATTTAAAAGGCATTTGGATGGGTATCGAATTAGGAAGGTTTAGACGGATATGTGCCAAATGTTGGAAAATGGGACTGGATTAATTTACGATTTCTGCTCAGTGCGGAAAAGCTGGACCAAAGGGTCTGTTTCCGTGCTGTTTCACTCTAAGACTCTATAAAAGCTCCTTCTTGAAGCACATAGGGATTAGCAATAAATTCCAGACTGAATTGGCAGCAATGTCCATGTGCCAATAAGGAATTTTAAAAAGCAAAAAGCATTGTACACAAGTAGTTGAATCACCAGGTCTGTAAATGAGTGGTGGCACTAACACGGGGATTTAAATATAACAAGTGGAAACTTGTGGTGCAGGCTAAACTAGAAGAGACAAGGCTGGGCACAGATAAACTCGAACTGACGTGAAGAAAATCGAAAGTCAAAGTATGCGAATATAAAATGCTTGCAAAGAAATGCACGTTTTAAAATGGTGTGTTTCATAAAAGATACCACCTACAGACAGCAGGTGGAGCTAGTCACACAGTTGGGCTTCCACAAGGTAAAGGAGAAATATTTCCTTTCAAACGATAGTTGAATTAAATGAAAATAAGATCAGAAAATGCTGGAAGTACTCAGCAACTCAGGCAGCATCTATGCAGAGAGAAATACAGTTAGTGTTTCAGGTTGATGATCTTCTGTCAGAACTGGAAAAAAGTTAGGGACATAACAAAAGGGACGACCTGTCATAGGATGTCATTGAGAAGAGGTTAAATGATAAAAGTGGTGTAATGATGAAAGTCAAAATGAGATGGTAATGGGATAAGTAAAAGATGCAAAATGTGGCTGTGGAGTAAGTGTAAATGGGAAAAGCAGAATCATTAGCAGAGCCGCTATAAAAAGCAAAAGGACAGATGCAATGGTCTGAAATTGTTGAATTCAGTATTGAGCACATAACACTGCAAAGTGTCTTTTCTTGAGCTTAAGATGAACTTCATTAGAATAGTGTGGGAAGTTTAGGGAAAGGGCAAGACATGGAGTTAAGACAGTAAGCAAAAACAGAAATTGTTGGAGATACTTAGCAGGTCTGGCAGCTGCTATGGAAAGAGAAATGGGATTAACTCGGTTAACAGACTTAACAGTGAAAACAGGATCATTGAGCTCAAAACATTAACTGACAGATGCTCCAGTCTGCTCAGTTTCTGTGGCAATTTCTGCTTTTGTTTGTTTCAGATCTCCAGCTCCTGCAGCTGAACAAACCGAAAGAACTGCAAATGCTGGAAATCAGAACCAAAAATAGAAATTGCTGGAGAAACTCAGTTGGTCTAGCAGCATCCGTGAAGAGAAATCAGAATTAATTATTCAAGTCCAGTGAGCCTTCTTCAGACTTGCAGTTCTTTGTTTTATGTTAGAGTTCAAGCAGCATTGATAAGAAGCTTGTGGCCGTGCTTGCAGTCTGGATTTGAGTTTACTTTATTTAGCAAACTGCATTGTGAGCAGTGAGTGCAGCATGATAAATGGAAAGCTCTAGAGGTGAAATGCCTGTTTGAAACCTGCATTATGGAAAGCCAAGGTGGAAAAAGAAAGATGTTGTATCTTCATAATTTACGTGGGAAGGTGTTATGGGAAGGCAGTGGGTTGTAGAGAGGTAGATGCCAGGCATGTTGAGAATGACAGAGGAGTAGGCCATGATTTCACAGGAAACACTGAAGAGGAGAGGAAGATATATGTGAGAGTGACACCTGACTGCTGGTGGCAGGGGTGGTGGGGAATGATCCAAGATCCATTGAGGAAGGTGGGATGAAAGGTAAGAACAAGGGAAATAAAAGGGGTGAGAACAATAATGCATGAAATAGAATAGTCAAATAAAGAACTCCATTAAACATTATTGGTAAGGGATGGTTGATATTCTTGGTTGAGGAAAAGTGAAGACGTATTAGAATGCTGTACAATAGGAATATACAACCTGGGAGCAGGAATAGACTATTCAGCACTTCAAACCTACTGCACCATTCGATAAGATCACAGCTGATCAGGTTGTGATCTCAATTCCGCTTTCTATCTGCACCTTGTCGATCAAATCCCTTCTCAATGAAAATTCCAATTTAGCCTTGAAAAGAACTTATTGGCCCAGCCTCCATTGCTTTCTGGGGAAGAGAATTCCACAAACCTGACAACACTCTGAGCATTAAAAGAACTGTGTCTCTGTCTTAAAAGGGAGACTTACAAAAAGCCAGGCGTTGCAAGGTCCCAAATCAGTTCCCATTGATTCACACTTTACATTGAGGAAGTGAGCAGATGCAAAGGAGAAGTTACTCAATCTGAGAACAAATCCATCTGGGTGGAGGAGAGTGATGATGGATGGGGGAACTTGTTGGGCCTCCACACAAGGGAGAAATGGAGAGATTGTCATACCGCCCTTTTGGGGGATAGAAATGTTGATGGGATTGAGCACCAAAGATGAAATAGAAACTTTCATACTCTAAGAAAGTGGAAACTATTGAATAGCAGAAGGCATTGGAAGAGTTGTGGATTTAGAGGTATAAAAACTGGATGAAGGGGGTCAATCAGACAAGATTGGAAAAAAAATCAATTCTGTCAAGCAAGAAATAAAATGGAACACCTTATTTCACTGCCAAGTGCTGGCAACAACAACTTGTATTTCAGTAGTGCCTTTAATATTATAAAATATCCCAAGTGACTTCAGATGTGCATGATAAAATAAGGTATGACACTGAGCCCAATAAGGAGATATTAGATCAGATGACCAACACCTTAGTTGAAGAAGTAGGTTTTCAGGGCTGTCTTCAAGGAGGAAAGAGGAGTAAGGAGATGGAGAGGTTTTTGGACAGAACGCCAATGTTTAAGGACTTGCAAAATAGACATCACAGGAAGGCATAAAAATGTAAGTGTAAAATCCTTAATGTGGATCATTTTCATAGTTTCAGCTGTGGTTTCCTTTGTTGTTGTCTTTCCGCAGAATTCAAAACCTACTCTAGAACTTGGGTTTAAAAAATCAAATCAGGCTAATATACTTTGGGAGTGCTGCTCTATTTTAAGGCATAGTGAGGTGTTGAGAAAAGGACCTGTCAATGTGGAATATAAATGTTCTGTAATCCAGTTTCAACAATCAGTGGAGTTATTCTTAGTCAATATTTATCCTTTGGTCAACATCACAAAAATAAATTACATGGTTGGTTATCATGTTGCTTTGTGTGAGGGTGGTGGGGGGGAGCGTTGCTAAGCATAAATTGACTGCTTCATGACTGCAATTCAAAAGTACACAATTCTCTCTAAAATGCTTTTGGTTACCTTGAGATTGTGAAGATGGCAACATAAATGGAGGTATTTCATGCACAAGTCATTTATTGTCATGCAGACAGATGATGAACAGCAGACATAAACAAAGAAATGAAATTGGACATTGATGAAATCAAATCAATGCATATCTCAAAACCACCAGGAAGTATTTATGTATTAATTGAATGAAGAGAATGAGAATGAGTGTAAGAATTTAACCCTATTGGAAGCATGCTACATAAAGATGAAAGATATAACGAGGAGGTGATGGCCTAGACTCTTAATCTAGAAACTCAGCCAATGTTCTGAGGACCAGGTTCAAATTTGGGCAGCACGGTGGCTCAGTGGTTATCACTGCTGCCTCACAGCGCTAGGGACCCGGGTTCAATTCCAACCTCGGGCAATTGTCTGTGTGGAGTTTGCACATTCTCCCCATGTCTGCGTGGGTTTCCTCCGGGTGCTCCGGTTTCCTCCCACAGTCCAAAGATGTGCCGGTTAAGTGAATTCGCCACGCTAAATTGCCCGTAGTGTTTGGTGGATCAGTCAGGGGTAAATATAGGTGGGTTTCTCTTCGGAGGATCAGCGTGGACTTGTTGGGCCGAAGGACCTGTTTCCACACTGTAGGTAATCTAAATCCAGCAGATGGGAGAATTTGAATTCTACCAGGCTTGGGCTGACAAGTGGCAAGTAACGTTTGTGCCTTACAACTGCCAGGCTATGATCATCACTAATAATAAACAATCTAACTACAGCCCCTTTACATTCAATGGTTTTGCCATCACTGAATCTTCCACTATCAACATCCTTGGGGTTACTATTGACCAGAAACACCACTGGACTCAACATATAAAAACAGTGACCACAACAGCAGATCAGAGGCTAGGAATACTGCGGCGAGTAACTCATCTCCTAACTCCCAAAAGCCTTTCTATCATCTACAAACCACAAGTCAGGATTGGGATGGAATACTTCCCACTTGCTTGGATGGATACCATCAATGCTCAGTAGCAACAGTGTGTACTATCTTCAAGATGCACTGCAAAAAATCACCAAAGATCCTCAGACAGCATCTTCCAAACCCACAACCACCTCCACCTAGAAGGACAAGGGGAGCAGATACATGCAAACACCACCACCTACAAGTTTTTCTCCAACCTCACTCACTATCCTGACATGATAATATATTGATGTACCTTCACTGTCACTGGGTCAAAATCTTGGATTTCCCTTCCAAATGTAGACTGCAGCAGTTCCAGAAGGCAGCTTACCACCACCTTCTCAATACTGCTGCTCTATTTAGGGTATGGGTGAATGTTTCTACAAGACAGTTAAGTTCTTGCACTATTTCCCAGCACTGCCCACAGTTTCATTGTGTTGACAGTCACTTCATGGGACATATTTTGGCAAGCAATATGCTATTAAATTTACTTCCTTAAATGTAAATTAACTTGAAGGTAAATTAACTAATTTGAATTTGCTTATCAATCAGTAAAGACGTGGATTTCAATTCTAAGCTGATGTGTAGTACTGTTGCAACTTTTCAGTAGATTGCCACCTTGCTGCTGTGGAGAGACTTGAGTGTTCTGCTGATTCTGAGATTGATACCACCAGGAGTTCTCAACTTCTGACAAAACCACCCATGAGAGTAAGATTGGAGGGAGGAACCAGACAAAGGGAAACACAAAACAAGTTTTTGTTGGAAGGTATTAGTATGATGTCAATGGCTGCAGTGGCTGGTGAAGTTTGCAGTAGCAGGGAGATCCTCAGGCAAAGAGGTTTCCTTGCCAATGGAATTAGATCTGCCTTCCGTCAAACACTGTGTCTGCTGATGTGCAACAGCATTCCAAAATTAAGAGTCTCAATCAGACCAGCTACATGGAGGCATTGACCACCCCCCTTGCCCCCCTGCCCCACCCCCACTCTCAACCACCACCACCAGCACACACAAAGACAAAACACAAGTTCTGCAGTGATTGACAAGATGTGACAAGGACAGTCTGAGAGATCTGCAAGCCTCTGGCTTCAGACTGGCATATAGACGGTGGAGTTAGACTCAGTCATTTCGCTTTTGGAATAAGAACCAAAGAATATTTTAGCAACTTTCTTGATGATTGAGCAATCTTATTCTAGAACTACACTGCTCATCCCGTTCGGGGGAAGGGGTTAGAAAGAATGCCCTAAAAATAGTCTGTTCCATCACCAACATGGCTGGAAAATCACATCCAGCAGGCCCATCAACCTGTGGTCTGAAAACTAAACTCAGTCTCAGAATGTGGAATATACAAACACTCATGGACAGCAAATGAAACAATCATTCAGAACAAAGAACTACCCTTGTTGCCCATGAATGCAGACGTTTCAACATTGATATTGCTGCCCTGCAGTAGACTCGAACAGCAGGCAACAGACAGGTAAGGGAAGGTAGTTGCACTTTGTTCCAGAGAGGAAAGTTCAAGGATCAGTGGAATTAGATTCATCATCAAGAACAAACTTGTCATGGATCTTTCAAAGTTTCTTGTGGACATCAACGATAGCCTCATGACAGTCCATCTATAAATTGTCAAGAACCAGCAGGCAACAGTTGTCAGAGACTATGTGCCAACCCTTCATGCCACAGATGAGTCCAAAGAAGGTATCTTTATTCTCTACCTGGACACAATACTCACCGACATCCCTGAGGAAGGTAAAATTAACTTGGGGTCTTCAGCACCAGAATTGGAAAGTATACCCAACACTGGAAAGGAACCATTAGAAAGGAAGAAGTTGGGGAATTGCAATTCCAACAGGATTTTCCAGCTCATCAAATATGTAGAACAGTTGCTGATCATCACTGACACACTGTTCTGCCAAAAAGACAAGCCCTGGCACACAATCGACTACATCATCATTTGGTCCTGAGACCGAAAGGATATGCTCATTACAAAGTGATGACCAGATTACTGTTGGACAGACCAGCAGTTCATTCTATCCCTCAATGTCCATCAAATGCCACTAGAAGCAGTAAAGGATGATGAAACATTGAGTGGCTTCAAGAGCTGAGCATACCAGCAAACTTCCAACAATATCTTCACCGAAATCTCCAAAGAGTTCATATAATGGAGTGGAGAAAATCTGGAAGGAGCTGAAAACAGCCATAATCTCATGCTATGAAGAAACCATCAACTACAAAACCAGGAAACACCAAGACTGCTTCGACTAGAATGACCTCATCATCGAAGACCTCATTGAGAAGAGGAAAAAAACTCTCCACACCTGGAAAAACAACATCACTGGTAAGGCAAAGTAAGAACTCATCAAACAACAAAAGGCAGAACAAAGAAGAAAAAAAAGAAATTACGAATCAACAGTGGACTGAGAAAGCTAAGGAGCTGGAACACCTTGCTGACAAGCACAACATTTGGTGCCACCAAGTCAATATATGGATCCAACAGCTTTGGTTCAAACTGGTGTGGAGTAAGGATGGAACCCTTTTGAGAGACAAAGGAAACATCAGCCTCTGATGGAGCGAACACCTCAAAAAACTCCTAAACTCTGATACAATCATCAATGAGGATGTGTTTGAGAAAATCCCCAACTCCCCATCAAAGTTGATCTTGGACTCCCACCCAGTGAGGCTGGAGTTGAAGCCGCCATTAGACACATGAAGACTGGAAAAGCCACAGCAATAAGGCAGGATCGATGAACAGACATATGTGTTGTAATGTTATGTGATAAAAGTTAGATTGAGGGACCACGACATTATTATAAAGTTGAGATGAAGGTTTTAAGGCTTTTGGTATACAAAAGAGAAGTGTTCAGTAGCCCAAATCCTTTTTAAATTCAGTTTTACCAGAATAATCCCAATCCTTACTTAATTAACTTTTACAGCCAGGTCTTGACTTTTAATTAAATCTCGCTAGAAAAGCCTAGGTCTTTCATATATTTTTCAGTAATATCTCCAATCTTTGTCTAATTAATTTCCCTGATATCCAGGGAATTTCCAATTTTAATTTACTTTCCAGCAATAACTCCGGAGTTTGCAGTTCTCAAACAGGGAATAAGATTAGGTCTCTTAATCCTTTGGGCTTGTTTTGCCATTCAAAGAGATCTTGGCTGATCTGATTTTAACCTCGATACTATATTTCTGCATATCCCCAATAGTCGTCAATCCATTTGGTATTCAAGAGTCGATCTATCTCTACTTTAAAAAGTATTTGAAGAGTCTGCATTCATTGCCTTTTGAGGTAGGGAATTCCAAAGTTTCTCAATCCTTTCAGAGAAACAAATGTTTTCTTCATCTGTGTATTAAATGTGCATCATCTATGACCTCTAGTTCTAGATTCTCCCATTCTGTTTTATTTTCTCCTCTCATTTTAGGCAGCATTAGGAATGCTTTTCCTTCACATATCAGTAGAACATGTGGCACCTTTACTGGCATATGCAATAGGGCCTACTTTGAAGCCACATTAGATCTTTTAGCTCCACAGAAAAACAGATTACAGCTGTGTGGTAATAGAGGAGAGAATAGATAGAACTCTGTACACAAACATCACATCATATGGAAGCCGCTATACATGCTGCAGAGTTTTCAGGATCAGATCATTATTATTGGGCCAGCTAACATGTTGACTAATGGGAGCACAATCCAGGACCTGTGAGATGGTGAAGGCTGGAATTAAACTGTTTGATCCTGTCTCTGTAATTGCACTACACTAGTGGAAATAGGAGGCAACCTACCCTGGGAGAAAAATCTACCTTGGTCATCTAGTCTTTGCAAAACTGTCCATTTTCCAATTGTCTTTCTTTCCACCATATTCTCATGAACATAGTGTTATTCTCAAATCTGTGACCATCTTCCTAATAATTCCAGGTGTGGATTCCTTGAATCAGGTGCCAGTCAAAAGGCAACCACCTACTATTCTAGTCCCATTTTCCAGCACTTGGCGCATAATCTTGGATGCCTTGGCACCACAAGTTCACATTGAAATAATTATTAAATGTTATGAGGATTCTTAAGACCATAAAACCATAAGACATAGGTGTGGAAGTAAGGCCATTCGGCCCATCGAGTCCACTCCGCCATTCAATCATGGCTGATGGGCATTTCAACTCCACTTACCCGCATTCTCCCCATAGCCCTTAATTTCTTGTGACATCAAGAATTTATCAATCTTTGCCTTGAAGACATTTAGCGTCCCGGCCTCCACTGCACTCCGCGGCAATGAATTCCAAGGCCCACCACTCTCTGGCTGAAGAAATGTCTCCACATTTCTGTTCTGAATTTACCCCCTCTAATTCTAAGGCTGTGTCCACGGGTCCTAGTCTCCTCGCCTAACGGAAACAATTTCCTAGTGTCCACCCTTTCCAAGCCATGTATTATCTTGTAAGTTTCTATTAGATCTCCCCTTAATCTTCTAAACTCCAATGAATACAATCCCAGGATCCTCAGCCGTTCCTCGCATGTTAGACCTACCATTCCAGGGATCATCCGTGTGAATCTCCGCTGGACATGCTCCAGTGCCAGTATGTCCTTCCTGAGGTGTGGGGACCAAAACTGGACACAGTACTCCAAATGGGGCCTAACCAGAGCTTTATAAAGTCTCAGTAGCACATCGGTGCTTTTATATTCCAACCCTCTTGAGATAAATGACAACATTGCATCGCTTTCTTAATCACGGACTCAACCTGCATGTTTACCTTTAGAGAATCCTCAACTAGCACTCCCAGATCCCTTTGGCTTTACGAATTTTCTCACTGTTTAGAAAGTAGTCCATGCTTGTATTCTTTTTTCCAAAGTGCAAGACCTCGCATTTGCTCACATTGAATTCCATCAGCCATTTCCTGGACCACTCTCCCAAACTGTCTAGATCCTTCTGCAGCCTCCCCACTTCCTCAGTACTACCTGCCTGTCCACCTAACTTCACAGCATCAGCAAACTTCACTAGAATGCCCCCAGTCCCTTCGTCCAGATCATTAATATATAACGTGAACAGCTGCAGTCCCAACACTGAACCCTGTGGGACACCACTTGTCACCGGCTGCCATTCCGAAAGAGAACCTTTTATCCCAACTCTCTGCCTTCTGTCAGACAGCCAATCCTCAATCCATACCAGTAGCTCACTTCAAACACCATGGGCCCTCACTTTACTCAGCAGCCTCCCGTGTGGCACCTTATCAAAGGCCTTTTGGAAGTCTAGATAGACCACATCCACTGGGTTTCCCTGGTCTAACTTACTTGTCACTTCTTCAAAGGATTCCAACAGGTTTGTCAGGCACGACCTCCCCTTACTAAATCCATGTTGACCTGTTCTAATCCGACCCTGCTCTTCCAAGAATTTAGAAACCTCATCCTTAACGATGGATTCTAGAATTTTACCAACAACCGAGGTTAGGCTAATTGGCCTATAATTTTCCATCTTTTGTCTTGATCCTTTCTTGAACAAGAGGGTTACAACAGCGATCTTCCAATCATCTGGGACTTTCCCTGACTCCAGTGACTTTTGAAAGATCTCAACCAACGCCTCCGCTATTTCCTCAGCCACCTCCCTCAGAACTCTAGGATGTAGCCCATCGGGGCCAGGAGATTTATCGATTTTAAGACCTTTTAGCTTATCTAGCACTTTCTCTTTTATAATGGCAACCATACTCAACTCAGATCCCTGACTCCCTTTAATTGTTGGGATATTACTCATGTCTTCCACTGTGATGACTGTCGCAAAGTACTTATTAAGTTCTCCTGCTATTTCCATATCTCCCATCACTAGGCTTCCAGCATCAGTTTGAAGTGGCCCAATGTCTACTTTTGCCTGTCGTTTGTTTCTTATGTATTGAAAGAAACTTTTACTATCATTTCTAATATTACTGGCTAGCCTACCTTCATATTTGATCCTCTCCTTCCTTATTTCTCTCTTTGTTATCCTCTGTTTGTTTTTGTAGCCTTCCCAATCTTTTGATTTCCCAGTGCTCTTGGCCACTTTATAGGATCTCTCTTTTTCTTTAATACATTTTTCTTTAATACAGCATGGGCGGCACGGTCGCACAGTGGTTAGCACTGCTGCCTCACAGCGCCAGAGACCCGGGTTCATTTCCCGCCTCAGGCGACTGACTGTGTGGAGTTTGCACATTCTCCCCGTGTCTGTGTGGGTTTCCTCCGGGTGCTCCGGTTTCCTCCCACAGTCCAAAAATGTGCAGGTTAGGTGAATTGGCCATGCTAAATTGCCCGTAGTGTTAGGCAAAGGGGTAAATGTAGGGGAATGGGTGTGGGTGGGTTGCGCTTCAGCGGGTCGGTGTGGACTTGTTGGGCTGAAGGGCCTGTTTCCACACTGTAAGTAATCTAATCTAATCTAAATCTAATAATTTCCTGACTTCCTTTGTCAGCCATGGCTGTCTAATCCTCTCTCATGCCCTTGTAATTACCTTTATTTAACTGTAACACCATTACACCCGATTTTGCCTTCTCTCTTTCAAACTGCAGACTGAACTCTACCATATTATGATCGCTGCTTCCTAAGTGTTCCCTTACTTTAAGATTTTTTATAAAGTCTGGTTCATTACATAGCACTAGGTCCAGAATAGCCTGCTCCCTTGTGGGCTCCATGACAAGTTGTTCCAAAAAGCCGTCCTGTAAGCATTCCATGAATTTCCTTTCTTTGGATCCACTGGCAACATTATTTACCCAGTCCACCTGCATATTGACGTCTCCCATGATCACCATGACTTTGCCTTTCTGACATGCCTTCTCTATTTCCCAGGACATGTTGCACCCCTGGTCCTGACCATTGTTAGGAGATCTGTACATAACTCCCATTATGGTTTTTTTGCCTTTGTGGTTCCTCAATTCCACCCACACAGACTCCACATCATCCGACGCTACGTCATTCAGTGCCATAGATTTAATTTTGTTCTTAACTAACAAGGCAACCCCGCTCCCTCTGCCCACCTCCCTGTCTTTTCAATAAGTTGAACATCCTTGGATGTTTAACTGCCAGTCCTGACCCCCCTGCAACCACGTCTCTGTGATGCCTACCACATCATAATCATTCACGATGATCTGTGCCATTAGTTCATCTGCTTTGTTACGAATGCTACGAGCATTCAGGTAAAGTGCCTTGATGCTAACTTCTTTATCATTAGAGATGTTGGAAGTTATAAGATGTCCTAAGTTATCCTTCCTTTTTGCTGCATTCCCGGTCTGCCTCAAGTTTAAATCCGCCTGCACACATGCTATCCTGCTGCTTATCTTTCCATTTAACTCCATACTCCCTGTCACTTTCACTTTCCCTTTCCCCCCAAATCAGAAGTTTAAAGTCCTACTGACCATCCTATTTATCCTCTTCGCTAGAACATTGGTACCTGATCGGTTCAGGTGGAGACCGTCCCAACGGTACCGATCCTCCCCCGGTTCCAAAACTGATGCCAATGCCCCATGAAGTGGAATCCCTCTTTCCCACACCAATCCTTTAGCTATGTGTTTACTTCCCTAATTCTTGCTTCTACCATCCTTACAGATAGTGAGTTCTAGATTCCTACCACCCTCTGGTGAAAAATGTTTTTCCTCACATCTCCTCTAAACCTTCTGCCCCTTAAATTAAATCTGTGCCCCCGGGCATTGATCACTCCACTAAGAGGAAATATTTCTTCCTATTTACCCTATTAATGCCCCTCATCATTTTATGACTTATTTCAATGTCTCAAAAGACACTCTTGGCTCCTATGACACTGATGAACTATCCACAACTTCAGAACAGTTGACAGCACCTCCTGGACTGTTGTCCAGCTCCAGATGGGTCCCATTCTTTTCGAGATAATTGTAGCTAGGGAACCACCAGCAATGACTTTTCATTCCATTCTCACACTTTTACTCCTGCAGAATCTCAAGGATCTGTCATTGGCCCCATTTTACTTGTCATCTTCATCCTACTCTATCTCACTACCTAGGTGCCTCTAATTTGTTACAGTGCAGCTTCAACAGTCATTATTAGGTGAGCAATAATTTCCTTTAACACTGGGAAGATTGAAGCCATTGTCTTTGGTTCCCACCAACACCTCCATTCTCTGGACTAGTGTTTCCATCCATGCTGTGTAAGATCATATTGTAGCAGCCTCATGGCTACTAAAAGCTAGTAGATTGCCAATTTGGCAAACAGAAGGAATGCTGAGTGTGGGACAACTGCCGCCGCGACATTGACCGCCTCAACCTGTCCACCCCTCTCACCCACTCCAACCTCTCACCCTCGCAACGTGCAGCCCTCCACTCCCTCCGCTCCAACCCCAACCTCACCATCAAACCGGCAGACAAGGGAGGCGCGGTGGCAGTTTGGCGCACCGATCTTTATATTGCTGAGGCTAAACGCCAGCTCACGGACACCTCCTCCTACTGCCCCCTTGACCATGACCCCACCTTCCACCACCAAACCATCGTCTCCCAGACCATCCATAACCTCATCACCTCAGGGGATCTCCTATCCACCGCCTCCAACCTCATAGTCCCACAACCCCGCACTGCCCGTTTCTACCTCCTGCCCAAATTCCACAAACCTGACCGCCCCGGCCGACCCATTGTCTCAGTCTGCTCCTGCCCCACCAAACTCATTTCTGCATACCTTGACACGGTCCTGTCCCCCTTAGTCCAAGAACTCCCCACCTACGTTCGGGACACCACCCACACCCTCCACCTCCTCCATGATTTTCGCTTCCCCGGCCCATAACTCCTTATCTTCACCATGGACATCCAGTCCCTATACACTTCCATCTCCCATCACGAAGGTCTCAAAGCCCTCCGCTTCTTCCTTTCCCGCCGAACCAACCAGTACCCTTCCACTGACACCCTTCTTCGACTGACTGAACTGGTCCTCACTCTGTACACTTCTCTTTCCAATCCTCCCACTTCCTCCAAACCAAAAAAGTAGCCATGGGCACCCGCCTGGCCCCCAGCTATGCCTGCCTCTTCATAGGATATGTGGAACAGTCCACCTTCCGCAGCTACACTGGTACCACCCCCCACCTTTTCCTCTGCTACATCGATGACTGTATCGGCGCTACCTTGTGCTCCCACGAGGAGGTTGAGCAGTTCATCCACTTTACCAATACCTTCCACCCTGACCTCAAATTTACGTGGACCATCTCAGACTCTCCCTTCCCTTCCTAGACCTCTCCACTTCTATCTCAGACGAACGACTCAACATTTATTATAAACAGACTGACTCCCACAGCTACCTAGATTACACCTCCTCCCACCCTGCTCCCTGTAAAGACGCCATCCCATATTCCCAATTCCTTCGCCTTCGCTGCATCTGCTCCCAGGAGGACCAGTTCCAATACCGAACAACCCGGATGGCCTCCTTCTTCAAAGACCGCAATTTCCCCCCAGACGTGGTTGACGATGCTCTCCACCACATCTCCTCCACTTCCCGCTCCTCCGCCCTTGAACCCCGCCCCTCCAATCGCCACCAGGACAGAACCTCACTGGTCCTCACCTACCACTCCACCAACCTCCAGATACATCGTATCATCCTCCGTCATTTCTGCCACCTCCAAACAGACCCCACCACCAAGGATATATTTCCCTCCTCACCCCTATCAGCGTTCCGGAAAGACCACTTCCTCCGCGACTCCCTCATCAGATCCACACCCCCCACCAACCCAACCTCCACTCCCGGCACCTTCCCCTGCAACCGCAAGAAATGCAAAACTTGCGCCCACACCTCCCCCCTCACTTCCCTCCAAGACCCCAAGGGATCCTTCCATATCCGTCAGAAATTCACCTGCACCTCCACACACATCATTTACTGCATCCGCTGCACCCGATGTGGCCTCTTATACATTGGGGAGACAGGCAGCCTACTTGCAGAACGTTTCAGAGAACACCTCTGGGACACCTGCACCAACCAACCCAACCGCCCTGTGGCTGAACACTTTAATTCCCCCTCCCACTCTGCCAAGGACATGCAGGTCCTTGGCCTCCTCCATTGCCAGACCATGGCAACACGACGCCTGGAGGAAGAGCGCCTCATCTTCCGCCTAGGAACCCTCCAACCACAAGGGATGAATGCAGATTTCTCCAGCTTTCTCATTTCCCCTTCCCCACCTTTTCTCAGTTCCAGCCCTCAGACTCAGCACCACCTTTTTGACCTGCAATCTTCTTCCCGACCTCTCCGCCCCCACCCCCTCTCCGGCCTTTCACCCTAACCTTAACCTCCTTCCACCTATCGTATTCCCAGCACCCCTCCCCAAGTCCCTCCTCCCTACCTTTTATCTTAGCCTGCTTGGCACATCCTCCTCATTCCTGAAGAAGGGCTTATGCCCAAAACGTCGATTCTCCTGTTCCTTTGATGCTGCCTGACCTGCTGCACTTTTCCAGTAACACATTTTTAAGCTCTGATCTCCAGCATCTGCAGTCCTCACTTTTTCATATGGGACGTCGTGGTCAAGTTAAGCTCATGAAACTTCATGAGGCTATGATAACCTATGCATATGGGAAGGACGATAATCAGGTTTCAAGGAATCTCACAATAGTACTGCCTCCAAACTCCTCTGAGTTTGAGGTGGCAAGGATCTGTCCTCGCAGCATACACAGTAATGTGGAGGAACTGCATGGTAGTGTCCTTACTTCCGATTCGGAATGTCTAGGTTCAAGATGGCACCAGAGCCTTTGATGCAGGAATATTCCAATAAAGGCAAGATCTTCTGAATCACTTCCCCAATTTATTGAGTATCTCATGCAACCATTATGCTTGCATAGCTAATAGGCTGAAAAGCAGATAATTGCATAAGATAACATGTCCTGGTCAATGGCAAACATGATGACAGCCAACATGCTCAACACCATACATTAACTTCAAAAAGGTAAATCCGTCTGTAGTATCTAATAAGCTGAACTCATTTTCTCTCTATGGAATACTAAATGGAGGTCAGAGCCTGGAAATGGGCTTTCTCATCACTTCTTTTGTTATCTTTACATGAACCTTATTGAACTTACATGAACAAATGGAGTCCTTCTGCAGAATTAATTTTGTTTACAATTTACATCAGTAAATGCCAGCAATTTTGCCCCTCAGCATATTCTTTCCACTTCTTGTTCTCCTAACAACAGCACTTAGCACAAGCATATTTAGACATTGTTTTATTTGTTTTCACAGACTTTGCTTCCTTATTCATTTCCCATATGTCGTCCATCTGTTCAAAAGTTCCTCCCACCACCATAGCACACTATTTTAGAATAATAACAAGACATTGATCAGCTGTTTCAAAACATTGTAATCTATAAACTATATAATCTTTCACAAAATAGTTGCCATGTTTCACAACTTCAACATGATCAATAACCTTAAATAAAGACAAAGCAAGCAATGTGAGACTCAAATCACAAATACAATTCAATTCATTAAGTTTAGAACAGAATCTCAATGGTTGTCTTAATTATACCCTTTACATTCTGATCTATTGCAGTCTCTAAAGTTCTTATCCAGAACATAGGAATTTGTATCTTATTGTCAATTGTTTTGGGTTAGACTCCTCTGTGGTCATGCTGAAATGTACAGTGTCTTGAACAAACTGCATCCAGAGTATGTTGATCAAGGCATATAACACCTGAAAAGGTGACAATGTAGGCGCTGCACCCGATGTGGCCTCCTCTATATTGGGGAGACAGGCCGCCTACTTGAGGAACGTTTCAGAGAACACCTCTGGGACACCCGGACCAACCAACCCAACCACCACGTGGCTCAACACTTCAACTCCCCCTCCCACTCCACCAAGGACATGCCGGTCCTTGGACTCCTCCATCGCCAGACCATAGCAACACGATGGTTGGAGGAAGAGCGCCTCATCTTCCGCCTAGGAACCCTCCAACCACAAGGGATGAACTCGGATTTCTCCAGTTTCCTCATTTCCCCTCCCCCCACCTTGTCTCAGTCAAATCCCTCGAACTCAGCACCGCCTTCCTAACCTGCAATCTTCTTCCTGACCTCTCCGCCCCCACCCCCACTCCGGCCTATCACCCTCACCTTGACCTCCTTCCACCTATTGCATTTCCAACGCCCCTCCCTCAAGTCCCTCCTTCCTACCTTTTATCTTAGCCTGCTGGACACACTTTCCTCTTTCCTGAAGAAGGGCTCATGCCCGAAACGTCGATTCTCCTGCTCCTTGGATGCTGCCTGACCTGCTGTGCTTTTCCAGCAACACATTTTCAGCTCTAGGCTTTACCTATCAGGTACAAAATAATTGGTCCTGGGATGAGCTAACCAGTGTATTTTTTTGAATAAATACTCTAGTCTACTGTATTTATGTATTTAGCAGTAGTATGTGCCTACTCTTAAGTATAGCCTGCGAACATAAAAAGGTCTCTTATGGAACTCGGATTTAATGTAACAAGTTATTAAGATTATCTACTAAATCTATTCTGTTTGAAGGAATTGAGCCTCACTTCTGCCAAAGGCTCTATGCAGATATCCTTCCCCATTTGATATCAGTAACTTAGACTAAGACTATTAAGAAGGATGAGTGTCAATTGATCTACCAAAGATATCTTCAGATTGTTCATGTTGACACAGCCACGACAGATACCATGCAGGGATTGTAAAATATACTATGCTGATAGAAGTATGGATTTCCTAACGTTTACCAGAAGGTGGTATTCCTTTGATTTCCAAAATTCCATAAACTAATATATTGTTAAGAATCAGAGGTGATGCAGAGGATAGTAGTGAGGCTTACACAGGTTCCAGAGGAAAGCATTTTGAGGATTGGCTTACAAACTATATCTCTTCAGCCTCAGTATTGTCTCAAACAATGCTTCACTAAGTGAGTTGTAGAAGATAAATAAAATGGAACTCTTCTAAAACAAGAAGGAAGGAAGATGAGAGGAAACAGGTTCGAATTTGTTACTGATGGCCAAATGCCACATCCTCCTTTTTGCAATGCCCTTACTAAATTCCATAATCTTACCATGCCTACTCTACATTCCAAGGTCTTGGCTTTGGCTTGTACTTGTCACATTACTTAACTTTTCTCCCCTTTCCTACTTAGCAGCTAATCAGCAATATATGAATTTCCCTGTTGTGTTTCACTTCTTTAAAAATAATTTGTAAGCATAAGCTATTGTTAGAATAGAGATCAGAAAGTATTTCTTTCCACATTGAGCATTCGGCAAGCGAGCTGAAACTAGTTTGCAGGAGAATTTTTGTTGGGCTACAGACTGAACTCAGTAACGTTTTTGTTCATTCATTCACAATAAATGTGGACATCACTGGCTGGACCAACATTTACTATCCCATTCTTAGTTGCACTTGTGAAAGTGGTGATGAGCTGCAGTCTTGAACCTCTGTAGTCCATGTGTTGTAGCTAAATCCACAATGCGATTAGGGAGGGAATTCCAGGATTTTGACAAACATCTCTTGTAATCAGTCAACAGTCCAGTTGACATATTTGGAAGAATGAGACAAAAGGTAAAGATTTAGTTCTTCCCACCACTCCCTTGCAGCAAAGGAGTGAGTCTGGCAATATGTCATGAACCTATGTGTTTCAGTGAGTCTTTAACTCCACCACTGTATTAACTTTTAACTTATTGGGGTTTCCCCAACAAATCATAGAATATTTATTGCACATTAAAAAACTCATTCCATGAATGGAAGGTGCTCTTCTTAAAAGATGCCCAACAAGATTCGGTTTGGCTGAACACTTCAATGCTAAGAATAATAATTGGAAGATGTGGGAAAGCAGATGCCTGGTTCTCCTTCCTTCCCTGGAAGAGATGCTGGAAGTGGTGAGGACCGGAAGAGCAATTCTGTCTCCTGTGTATGGGAAAGGAGTAGGCTACCCACCAAATCAAACCAATATGTGGAGACAACTGAAGAGGTGAACATCTGCACTATGATCACTCACATCTGGATGCAGAACTACAAGAGTTATCATCTAATGAGTGCAGAAAAAATGAATGACATGACACTGTCAGCTAATAATGCCCACATTCTGATACCCTGAATAATCCTGAATATTGCCACATTGCTTCCACTCATTAGTCTCTCTCAAGAAAAGATTTGCAAGGATGTTGCCAGAGTTGGAGGATTTGAGCTATAGGGAGAGGTTGAATTGGCTAGGGCTGTTTTCCCTGGAGCATTGGAGGCTGAGGGGTGACCTTATAGAGGTTTATAAAAACATGAGGGGCATGGATAGGATAAATAGACAAAGTATTTTCCCTGGGGTCGAGGAGTCCCGAACTAGAGGGCATAGGTTTAGGGTGAGAGGGGAAAGACATAAAAGAGACCTAAGGGGCAACTTTTTCACGCAGAGGGTGGTACGTGTATGGAATGAGGTGCTAGAGGAAGTGATAGAGGCTGGTACAATGGCAACCTTTAAAAGGCATCTGGATGGGTATATGAATAGGAAGGGCTTGGAGGGATATGGGCCAGGTGTTTGCAGGTGGGACTAGGTTGAGTTGGGATATCTGGTCGGGATGGACGATTTGGACCAAAGGATCTGTTTCCGTGCTGTACATCTCTATGACTCTAAGTTATACCCTCACATTCTCATCTGAGCAGCTACCACTGTTACCTTCAATTAATTGACAACTCCTACCCATTCCTCACAGACACTCACCACAATATTCTATTCAATATTTTCCACACCTTACACTTCTCACATTCAATGTAGGGGTACGGAACATACATTTCCAGGTAGTGATAGAGACCAAGACTGGTGGAGGGGCTGTATAGTGTGGTGTGGCCACATCAACCACTGTATGGTTGCTAATAGGAATATGTAAGGATATAAGAATATTTGGTAGATATCAGAAGGGTGGCAGCGTCCAGGACAGAGACAATGGAGAGGTGGTGACACCATTATACACCACAGTGCTACTTAACACTTAAATAGTTATTAATGCTGAAAGAAAATACTGGAACTGCTCATCAGGTTGGCTGCATCAATGTATATAATATGTGCTGAAATCTTTGAAGATAGCAAGATAAGTTGGTTTGTAAAGATTATGCTGTGAAGGTAATGACCAATTTGGCCAATACATTGAAAAAAAATTAAAATGTTAATTAGATAAAAAGAATGAGTTTAAATAAAATATATTATATACACCATTTGAATAGGTGCCAAGAATCATAGAATCTTTAGTGGGGAAACAGGTCATCAAGTCCACACCGACACTCTGAAGAGCATCCCAAGAAGACCCACTCCCCTACCTTATCACGCTGCATTTCCCATAGCTAAACCATTTGGCCTGCACATCTCTGGACACTATGGGCAAGTTAGCATTGTCAGTCCACCGAACCTGCACATCTTTGACTGTGGGGGGAAATCAGGAAACCCACACACACAGGAGAATGTGCAAACAGACAGTTACCCACGCTGGCATCAAATCTGGGTCCCTGGTGCTGTAAGGCATCAGTGCTAGCCACCTTGCTGCCATAAAACTATAAGAAATGCTATACAAAAAAAACACTGGACCTTTAGGGACTTGGAGGGTAGCCAAACATCTGTAACAGAAGCTAGATGGGAGAACTAATTGAACCTTAAGAGTTCATGAAGCAACAGTGTAAACAAAATGATAACACTTGCATATGTAAACAAGTGGCAATGAAAGCCTATTTAAGCTACTACAAAGACAAATTATATACCATCACACTTATAAAAATAGAGTGAGTAAGCGAGCAGCCATCTTTAAAGAAGTTAAAGTGTTGAATTCCAATATAATTCCACCTTTTGATAAATTGAGGCAAAGACAATACAAATAAATTATACTGAATTGTGAATATAGTTTTCTTTGAACATGCTTGATGTAACCTCCAACAGTTACTTAATTCAGGTGAATTTAAACATTGCCCAAAATTAAAGAAAAACAGCTATATTATAAATATATTTGATATTTTATGACATGATATTCATTATTTTCATACATTCATAGAATTTTACAGGATAGAAGGAGGCCACTTGACCCATTGTGTCTGTACCAGCTCCCAAAAGAGCTACCCAGCCAGTCCCATTCTCTGTAGCCCTCTAAATTAATCATTTCAAATAGTTACCTGTAACTTACATGAATATAAGTATCATGTAATTTTGAAGTGATGCTTGAAATAAATGTGCAAAAGCAAGTGTAAGGAAGTTGTAATCTCATTTATTTCCTCCTGTCCCCGCATCTGGACTACAATATCTTAGACTTCTTAAATTAGGATTTGAAGTGCTGATATTGGTAAATCTGGAGATCTCTTCTACCTTAAGATAATTTTCCTGGTTTGAAAACTCCTGGGCAGGATGCAGATGGCAGAGGCGACATATCATTGATAGTAAAGTTGTCTAAGTTCCTCTAATAATTTGAATTTCTTCTAGTTGAGGTTTAAAGATGGCAATAAATTTGACTGATTATATTTACTTTGTTGAGAGACAAACATGGTAGGAATATTAATTTCAGGAAGCCTTGTATTCCTAACCAGAGGTATAAAGTAAAAGAGCTTAAACATTTCTCTAAATTCTTAGCTCAGCACCAATTGGAGTATTGTGTTCAATCCTGGGCATCGTACTTTAGGGATTATTTGCCGATCAGCAAACAAAAGAAGTTTATTCATATTCTCTGAGAATGGGGGATTGTAGTTTTATGCTTTGACCAAAGAAGCTGGAGTCAGATGTTTAAAATTATGAAGTGTAGACAAAATAAGTCAGTAAATTGGTTGCACTTGCTGAAGAGTCGGCAACCAGAGGGTTAACATTTAAGATGATTTGTAACGGATGCAAAAGTACTTATGTTTTTTAAAAATACAACAAGTGGTTTGTTTTTGGGATGTGCAGCTTCACTAACTAGTGGATACTGATTCAATTGTAGCCTTCAAAAGGAAATTGGATAAATACTCAACATCACCCTGTTCGCTGAATTAGTGTAACAAGATTCCCTTATGATTTTTTTTATCTGTTTTCGGAGTGAGTTTGTAACCAGCAAAACTTACATTTATTGGTCATCCTTAGAAGGGCAAGTAGAAGTCCACCATGCTGTGGTAGATGGGATGCATTATTGTAATTTACTGAAATAACTCAGCAGGACTTGTCTGCTACTGACAAGAAGAACAGCATCATTACTTCCAAATTCTGGAAATCACCACAGTGCTGTGGACATATATCACCATTCATTTATAATTGATGATTTGTCACTGTCCTGGAATTCCTTACCTAACACCATTATTGGAGGACCACCAGAACTACAGAAGTTCATTAAGTGATTAGCAACTTCCAATTTCTCAGATGAATTAGGAATGAGGTATGAATACAATTTTAAGGCTGTCAACCATATCCCAAGAACACATGAAGGAAACAAAAAAAAATCTTGAAAGATTACAGTATACAAAGACTTTAACTTGCTCAACTGCGTTGTAATACCCCGGTTCTGTGAACTGCCCTGTTCATCTACTTTGTTACTGTATTGCTTGCATTGACGCCGGCAACGGGTGTCTGTGTGCTGTCATTGTACAGCTCGGTAACTGAGTGCACTTCACCAATTGTTGACACCGTGCTGCTCTGACATCTGCTGGGTGAGGATATAATGTGGGGATTGTGCTTTGCAATAGGCTATGGAACTGGAAGCGAGACAGACACCAACCATTGATCCGTCTGCTGTTTTGCTGTTCTAGTTCCGGGTGAAGGAGAATCGGTTTTGTTTTCTCTCTCTCTCTGGTTTAATTGTAAACTTTTGTGGGTTTGTGCCTTGGAGGAAGCAGCAAATTTGACCAGGGTCGGAGTGAAGGGGAGAAGAGAGCAGAAGCGCAGAGAGGGTGAAGTTGCAGCAAATGTCTCTGACTTTCTGCCCTGTTCGTTTGCGGCTTCCGCCCTAATCCGAGTTTTGTACCGAGCCAAGTGAAGAAGCCCCCTCATCGCGAGCAGCGGCTGTATAACCAGGAAATAAAGTCGCATATAAATATCTTGATTCCCTTCCCTGAGACGGACGCAGCTTCG
Organism: Chiloscyllium plagiosum; assembly: GCF_037043375.1. Taxonomy (NCBI): domain Eukaryota; kingdom Metazoa; phylum Chordata; class Chondrichthyes; order Orectolobiformes; family Hemiscylliidae; genus Chiloscyllium; species Chiloscyllium plagiosum. The sequence continues at coordinate 44,564,755 of NW_028270140.1, forward strand.
CCTTTATATTTTTGTGTTGCGTGACATTTAACTCTGAAAGCGGTGTGGAGGCAGTACGAAGTGATCAGCAGTGACCCAGTAAGTGTTGGCTTTCCAATTACTGTTACTCCTTTCCCACACATTGAACTGCTTTGGGCAATAAGACTCAAGCCTCATCTTATTTGTGTGTTCTTCTAACCAGATAGTGTAGGTTTTACTGGACTGGATGGTTTCACCAGCGAGGCCTTCTCCGACATTTTCATCTCAAACTTCACATCTGGAAATGTCCACTTTTATTCAAAATACCAACATACTTGATTCTAACCAGCGCTAGTTTGTACTTGGAGTGATCGCGATGCTTCATTTTATTTTTATTGTTATTACAATTAACTGGTATTTTGCAACATAACTTTAGTTTCAAGTGTTGCGCTGTCACCTTGTACGTATTTTGGGTTGAGTGCCCAGTTGGAACTGTGGTTTCTCATGAAGTCGTTGAGCGGATTCAGGATAATTGTGGCGGAGGTATGGTTCGGATTTTATTGTAATGCTTCCCATAGCTTTCAGATTTGTTCTCCACTAGTTGAAAGATTTAACTGTAAATGGCATTAGTCCTTCTGTCATCACTCCTTGGGGTTGTGTTCAGCTGACTGTACTTTGAGGGGGATTTTCCAAGGGGATTTTCCAGGGAGAAGTGAAAACATTGAGTTCTGAAAAACAAAACCGTGGCTGGATCTTAGGGCCTGAACTGGGTACAGCAGTGATTTTGTTTTACAAGCATTTTTTAACTGGAGGTTCACCTCAGGAACCTCTCCAAATATTCTGCCTTCTTAGGACTCTCTTCTAACTTGCAAAAGCTATTAACGGTTGTCTAAAACCAAAAGGAATGTTTTCTTATTTATATCCATCAGATTAGTGTGTGACCATGAAGAGGCCTTTTATCCCATCACCTGTGCCACACCTTTGAAAGAACTAGTTAGTCCTGCACCTCTGCTCTTTTCCCTAAGCCCATGGAACCCAAGCACTTTCAAACATATATCCTGTAGGTTTTTGTAGGTTTATTTTATACCATTTTGTCAGGTGGACCTTTTCGAAATGTAAGGGGGGGGGGGGGGTGGGGGAATATTATCTTCATCTCTCATAGGTCTTGGCAATTAACTTTAAGTCTGTAATTTTTGGCTATTAACTCATCCGCTGGAGGATACAGTTGTATTTGCTATATTGAACTCTTTGTCACCTACCACCTGCAGAACAGAAGACCTTAATTGCTTCATCACTTAACCATCATGTTCTGAATAGAACAGTCTAAGCTTCTCTCCAGTTAACTGAAGTCAGTCATGCCTAATGTCACTGTGGTGAATCTCCCCTGCATTGCGTGCTGATTGCAAACAAAGGACAGAAATACTGTTGGCAGCCATTTGGTGATCTCTGATCCAAGTGGTTTACCATGTGCCAATTTATAAGTTCCATATTTCACTTAATTGTGGTGGACTGAGGATAAGGGACAAGTAATAGGAGCTATTAAACTGAATATAACCATGTGGAACTTTACCTTCTGGTCTCTTATCCTATCCATAAATTCCCCTGAACCTAAAAATCAAGTGCATGTGGTACTTCTACTAATTTTAGTGATTCTGATAAAATTTTTCATGTTTCTTGGAAGTTGTATTTGTACAAAAATTCCATCTTGTAGTCAAATGAATGTTGTAAAATAACAACATACTACGTTAAGAACATCAATTATTATGCCAATCGGTGTTCCCTGTTAAAATTTCACAAGTCAAAACCTTTTGGTTTGAGGGAATGTGAATCCTAGCAGTGGATTATCAGCAAATGCTGGTACCAATTGACATAAAAATTGCGCTGCAAATACTTATTATTACCTTTTCCAGGGGAAAAAAAGAAACCTGTGCAAATTAAAAGCAATTACCTGTTTGGATTGTTGAACATGATTGTGGTGTTTCATTAATATCCACTAGGATTTTGCAGCGGACTGCAATTTTTGTTGACTGTAGAACAAATCAAAATTTGAGCCACTTCAACTAAACATACCTTTCATCAAAAGATAAGGGTTCCAGAACATGCAGTTCATGGCATCCTGCACTGAGTTATTCCATAAACCTGAAATGTAGTCAACTACAATGACTGTATCCTGTAGGTTTTTGATCTGGCTGGTACAACATGTTCTACTGAAAATTGACAGCTGAAACTTCTCTGATAAGACTTTATCAGCAGTTTATGCTGCACATGTTACGTTTCTGTACAAAAAATACTAGAATGAATCCAAGCCATGCAATGTAACTGAAGCCCTTTGAGATTAGGACTTCACCTCGACTTGCAACATTTTTATGGGGAAGAATGTAAAGTGAATTTTTCTGAATTCCATCGTAGAACCAACTTAATTATGATAAAGTAGTTAAATGGAAATCAACTGTTTAGTAATAAAACTATGTGCTATTTATTGATTATAATGTCTATTCTGATCAAAGATAGTCAGTGAGACAGGAACCAAGGCACTTTGTAAACAAAGTCGAACTGTCTGTTTGTATTTGTTCTGACAAAGCTCTGTGAACATCATATTCTATAGTGGAACTTGAGCCAGGCTGATCTGGCACAGAGGTAGAGATGTACCGCTGAGTCACAAGATCATCACACAATGTTCAGCACCATTCACAGTGACTGAAGCAGTCTGTGTCTATAGGTAGTAAGACCTGGATAATAGGCAGGAGTGGGCTGATAAGTGGCAAGTAATATTTTGTGCCAGACAAGTATCAGGCACTAACCATTTTCAACAAATGAGAATTGACATTCTATTGTGTTACTGTATCTAAATTCCACTTTATTAATATCCTGGGATTTACCATTGACCAAGAGCTGATTTAAATAAGCTATACTGGAATAATAAGAGCAGATTAATGGGTTGGAATTTCTGTGATGAGTAATTCCCTTCCTGTCTCCCCAATTCCTGTACTCCACAAGACCCAGGTCACAAATGTGATTGAGTACTCTCCACTTGTCTGGATGAGTGCAGCTATTTTAACACCATTCAAGACAAAATAGCTTGCTTCATTGACAGTAGTAGAGTTCCAATGTTCACTCATTTCACCTGCAGAAATGTGTACCTTTTGACGAGAGACATTTCTGTAATTTGCCCAGGTTCCAAACTCATGATCTGTACTACCTAGGAGGACATGAGCAGCAGATCAGTAAATATCACTATTTGCATATTTCCCTCCAAGCCACAAAACATTCTGACATGGGATGCAATCACTGTTCCTTTACTGTTTTAGATCAAAATCCTGGATCCTTCTTCCCAACTGCAGAATAGGTCTACACCCCAAGGACTGCAGTGGTTCCAGAAAGCTTACCACCATCTTCTCAATGGCAAATAGGGATGGTCAACAAAGCCCCACATGCTTTTGAATGAACAAAATTAGAATGTAGTCAATTTACATTCTTGTGAATGCCAGATTATTGAACACAAAGCTACCTTCAGGAAAGTGAAATGCATTGCTTTCCTCTGTACTCAACAAGAAAAAATAAAATTTCAGAAGCAGTATCAACTATCTCAACATTCTTCTGTTGTAAACAGAACTCTAGAACCTGCAATTATTTTCAATAGTGCAACTTTTTGCAGCAATACCTTTTTAATTATTAGCTGAATTATTACGTTCACTGACACAGATTGTTCAGCAAGGTGTCATTGTGAAAAACTGTAGTCAGTGGAGTTTTTTTTTGTCAAATTGCATTTAATTTGTGGAGGAATATGTTTCTGTTTAAAAATATTTGGCACAGACTCTTCCTGTTGTGAATTTCAAGGATTTTACTTCTAACAGAAGCAAGTTTTTACAATAGTTAATGTTCGTGTATTATGCAATTTGAGAAGAATCTTACTATAATAGGATAATTAAGCTATTTATTTAAAAATTAATACTTGAATAAATTCGAGACTACAACCAAATTTTTAGCTTGACAGTAGTTTGATAATGCAAGCAGTGTTTCAGCTACAAGAGTGAAGTCTCTACTTTCCATCGTAAAGCTATTAAAGGAGTTTTAATAATCTCTGTGAGGTGTTCTGGAAATGTAAGAGTTTTTGATGTATGAGAGATACTTTTTTGAAATTTGAAACTTGCGTGATAAACTTTGAAAGAGTTGGGGTGCAATGGCTGTTTTGATACCAACCCAAGATTGAAGGAGTTAAAGACTGTCTGATAGCTTCAAGGGTCTAACTCTGAACTGAGTCTGGATAAACACTTTTGTAACACTGCAAATGCTGACATTCTAAAAGAGAAACAGAAAATAATGGACATTTTAAGTTATCCAAAGACTCTGGCAAAGAAAATAAGTGCATTTCAGCTTTAGACAGACTGACATTGTAAAGATGTGTCATTTAATAGGGTTGAAGGACAAAGTGATCTGTCAAAAATGTGACCATAGAATAAATGAAAAGGATGAAAGTGCATGTAAATGGTTATAAAGTGTTGAGTAGAGCCATACAGTGATAAAAAAATGTGAAAGTTGTGAAATTAGGGTGATTTATGAGGTCACATGTGTATTAATTACACCTGAGATCAGAATTTACTACAAGGGACCCTTAAAATTGGAGTTCAAAATCCCCAGCAGAATAAAAATGTGTTGTTCCTTGTTGGAACAGTCTGGGAAACTAAATCTAGTGAGGTCTCAGTGGGATGGAACAGGAAGTTAAAATGGAGACCTGTCAAGTGGACAGTCGCACTTGAGAACGGAAGGCAGGTGTTTGGCAAAATGGTCATCTGCTTTGTGTTCAAGGATAAGTATTTAGGGTCTTAAATGATCAGAAAGCAGGTAGATGGACAGGTTATTATTTACCATATTTAGATGCAAAAGTGCTGGTGGAGGTAACTGCAGTGGAAGACTAAACAAGCGTATCCCAGATCAGAATTCTCTTTTTACAACAGGCAGGGGGCTTTGGCTATGGTGAAACTGTTGGTCATATTATGAGTAGCAGAAGATAATCTGATAATGCTGAGCACGAGAGAGAGCTACATTGCTGTTCAGATGAGAGAAAATTTCAAAGTAAGTGCTCTCCCATTTGAGACAAAAATAAGGGGTATATTTTGTGTAAGGGTCATTAATCTTTGAAATTCTGTTCCCGAGAGTGCAGTGGAGGCTGAGTCATTGAATACCTTTTTAAAGAATTAATTTTTCAGATTTTTGAATATCAAAGCAGTTTGTAGGGGAGACACTAGAGTAATCTAATTGGCCATGACTTTATTGATTTTTTTGGAGAAATAGGCTGATTCCTATTCCGATTGCTTATTTCCTCTTTATGAAAATGGAAGCATGGGAGATTATGAAGGCACACCAGACGTCCAGTAACCATTGTCAAGGAAAAGAATTCTTGAACATACATGAAAAAAATTCAAATTGTGGGGGAAAAAATTCACAAGCTCTAGTATGGAGCGACTGCAACAGATGCAGATGACTTTGAGAGAAAGTAGGTCTGACCCAACAGGAAATGTGTTTAGTCAGGAAAAATAGCTCCATGAAATGAGCTCTGATGCTGCTCCCAATGCATGGTGGCCCGTGATACATAATCATATTATTAGAACTTTGAAGGGTGGTTCATGTGAGAAAATAAAAGGAGTGGTAGAAACTTCTGAATAGAGGAAACAACTGAATAGAGGAAGCTTAACTCTGAATGTAGTTGTGGATATATCTAATCAACTTGTTCAGATGTGTTATGACAAACCTCTGGAGCCGGTAGGACTGGAACTGAGGCCTCCTGGCTCAGCAACAGGGAGACTACCGCTGCATCACAAGAGTCCTATAAATTAGGTAGTATGCTTGTTATATACAAAGTTAAACATTATATGCTGGCTTGTGATGTTCTATTCGTTTTTCTAGAGTATAATATTTGCATAAGTTAGAAAATAATTTCATTCTGCGGTGGTACGTTTTTAGGAAAAAAAGTAAATACGGTGCCAATTTTAACCCCATTGGAGACTGTGTGTACTTTTTTTACACCAGCTTTCTTTTTTCTCTATTTGCTGCCTTGACGGTGTTAATTCCCTGTTCAGCAGTGTGCCATGGCTGTGTCTTATTCCTGAAATAGCAAGTAAAATTTGGCAACCAGTTTCGGTGGCCTAACTCGGCAGGGAAGCATCACACTGAGGGTTTGAATATGTCTTGCTTCAGCACTCAGGTGGACCAGTGAACCCAGATTTTACAACATCATTGGTTGTTTCTGATTCTACTCAGACACACATACATGCTGAAAATTAGTGAATTTTCACTGATGTTATGCAAAACGAAGAAAATTTGAGATTTGAATTTATGAAGTGCCATTCACAACCCCCAAACATTTCAAAACACTTCACAGTAAATGGAGTATGTTACGTTTCAACAGTGACTACATTGTTGTAAACAGAACATCCAATTTGCACATCACAAGCTGCTGCTATTCAATAATTACTTTATGATCTCATGATTGCGGGATAAGTATTGGCTGTGTTACAGTGGGATAACTCCTAGGCTATTTTGTCTACATACTGTCTTGGAAATCTTTTTACTTGTGCCTGACAGTAATGTTTCATCTGAAAGACTGCAGTACCAATCCAGTAATCCCTCAGTAACACACTGGAATATCAACCCAGATTGCTGAATACGTCTACGAACGGAAACCATGCCCAATATCCTGTCATTTAATTCTCAGTTGTTAAGACCATTTGTCATGCCACCACCACCACCACATCTATTGGCATGGCACAAATCAAAGATAAAAGCTAAAAAATCCTTCATCTGTACAACCTAACCATGCACTGGAAAACATGAGTCACTGGGGAGTTGACGATTCTTTTCGTTCAAGTACAGAATTTCTATTTCCCAATCATTACATGTAAGTCATGTAAAAATAGCTTGGTAAAATGGATGAATAGACTTTGCACTCAGAAATAATGGGAAATACTTTTTACCCAATCCTTAAGACCTTTTAATATTAGTAATAAATTGCAAATCAAAAGATTCAGAATTTGTTTATGAAGCATAAATGATATTCTACCCTGTGCCTGTGCAATAATTGTCCATATTAAGGAAAACTGTTAGAACAACATGAGAGTCTATACAAACAAATTTCATGGCTGCCACAAAGGCACGCACAGTAGTAAATGGAATACAAATCCAGATATTGTTGACTTTGAGAAAATAAATGTGATTAGTGTATTCATCTCATTCATAGCCATCACGGTTTATGGAACCCGCTGCCATTGGTCATTTTTCTTCACTATTATAATGAGGGAAAGAATTGTGTTACTTAACTGAAGATTATTCATACAATATGTGCTGGAAATTTTGTTTTATTGTGGTCAGAAGTTAGCGATTTAATGAGATTTGTTTCAAAGCCAACTTGGCAGTGAGTCTAGCCACAGTTTGCAAAATGCCTACCAGGTCCTTTTGAAGCCTTAAACAATTTATAATATCACTATTTTTAATTGAAATGTTCTGAGACTTTGCCATTCCCACTTTCCAAGGATTTTAAATTTTCTCCCCAGCAATAAAGTTGGTTAGGTATGCTGCTGGCAAAACTAATTGAGGAAGCAGTGAAGGTCTGCTTCAGTAGACTTGATAGGTACCTTCAACATGCCAGACCTAGTCAGTTGAGGAATTCAGGCTGCATCCGACGAGCAGCTCGTCGGATGCTGCCTGAATTGCTGTGCTCTTCCAGCACCACTGATCCAGAATCTGGTTTCCAGCATCTGCAGTCATTATTTTTACCTAGTCAGTTGAGGACCTGTGTCCAATGTTGAGTGAAATTTGGGCCTTTGGTCTCTGCACATTGCAAGCACACACAAGTTTTTAGTCAGCACACCAAAAGCATTCGACTTGAAAATGGTCCTAACTGTATTTATCTCTAAAATCAAAAGCATGGGAAACATTCCATACTCTGTCTTATACACTGAACCCAGTAACATGGAAGAGCAGTTTTGAGCTTTAACTCTCTGAATTGATTGTACCTATGTCCTTTTTAGAAACATCTATCTTGTGTCCTATAATGGATTTCAATGCATCACAGATGTGCTACCATTTTGTCAAAGTTGCCACGATGGGGAAATGATGGAAATCCCAGGAATTCGAGATTGCTGTTGTCTTAACTAGGCACCATTGTTCCCTCTAAGTTACATTGATCATTGCATGGCAGTGCCCCAGGAATGTGCTGTGCTGGAATAGAACTGCCATGCATTTCCCCTTTTGAAACCCACGTGTGCACGGCCATGTTCAAAGCTTAATGTGACTGCCAAGTGGCACAAACCCAGTCACATGATTGTTGGAGGGAACATAGATTATAGCTGTTATCAGTTTTGCACAGTTTCCACAAGGATATTAGTGGAGCGACACAGAGTTTCCAGGAAAGTCTGGTGCAGCATTAATAAAGGTGCAATTCCATGTGATGTCCATGGCTAGAAACTGAAAATATGGATATGTTGTTCTAGTTCTGCAAGTTTCCAGGACATTCTGGATCTTTGTCTTTTTATGTGATAGGTTCAGGAAATCTTGTAGAATTATTTTGTGCAAAGAACAGAAGAGTGTAAGTTCTTCATAAAGCCACAAATCTTGTTAAATGATCCTGAAAAAAACCTTTTTATAAATGTTCTCCCCAATGTTTGAGTGTTCTGAAGTTTTTTTCTGGAAGCTATGATGATGGCTTGGAGTTACCTGGCAGTAGGCGGCACGGGAAATGCAGTGCAGAATTTGGAATTAAATCACGGTAATATTTTTGTTGAGAATAACTTAAACCCAGATATCAGCAATCTCGTGATTGTGCCTCAAATTAAAGTGGAAAATCGAGGTAAATAGCCTTGATCAAGTGACCATTAGGCACTAGTGTGCTTATTTTAATAGTGAAATTTTAAAAATGAAGTTTTAAAATTTCAATTAATTTGACCTGAAATTCTGCAAGCTTTAAAGCTAAACAATGTTTTGGGTCTTTGATTTAAGTTTTGTTTCTTGTATGCCAATGGAGGGGAGGTTGGAGGCTGGTGTTCAGGAACAGGAACCCTGGATATGCCTTCTCTTCCTTCCTTTGGAGATCAGTTATATCAGCAGGGACTAAAGTTCAGAGTTAGAATTATGGATCATCAGTATGAGGTGTACCAGATCAGACATTTCCATTTATCTCAAGCAGAAATAGCTTGTGTTGTAGTAATTAGATTCTAGCTCATTGTTTTGCATTCAGCACATATTAAATACTGTCTAATCTGCCTATCAGCTGTAATAAATGTGCTATAACTGAGCGCTATCTGGTAACATGTATTCTTGAGCCACTTATAAGTGGAATATTTGAAAGTAACAAGTACAGTAGCTCAACTTGCTGGAGTCCAGTCTGAAAGAGAGCTACAATCTGCACTTTCAGGCATTTGAACAACACTACCACACACAGCTTGTTTAAACTGATGCCTGCAATACAGCAGCTAGTTCAGAAAGTGACCAGCCGAAAGCTTAGTAAACAACCGTACACTGTCAAACAGTGTATTATGTTGGAAAACCAAAACTCATGTTCAGCAAAAATTCAACTCCCATCGGTACCATAATATACTGACCGTTGTTTATTATGGGCAAAATCAGATTTGTGGTAACCTTTCTTTACAAGTTTAGATCTATGAGGAAACTTTGAAGCTTTCATATCAGGTTAGTTTTTTTTCAAAGTACACAATATTATTTTAATTATAATTTATCAACGGAGATTCCCTCGAAGTTTATGCTTCTTGCATTAAGACATTTATTATGTCAGCAGATTATTTGATATCTGACTCCATTTGAGCAGGAACCTTTTGTTAAGGGCCTGAATGTTTTTCTCGTAATGATTCACAGAACATGGGCATCACTAGTTGGATCTGTGTTTACTTCTAGGCAGTTGAAGTTGCGTATTTGGAATGTATTGTTGAAGAAGCTTTAGTGACCCGGTGCAGTGAATCTTGTAGGTAGCTACATTTTGCATTCATTCTGAGGTTGAGGAAATGAATGATTAAAATGTTTAACAGCACATGACTCAAAAGTCAACATTGTTCTAGATGAGTCTAGTTTTTTTTTAGTTGGAACTACACTCATCCAGATGAATAAAAGATATTAAGGTGTTTATCATATTCATGATTTTTTTAACCTTTTTTTAGTAGATGGAAAGGCTTTTTCTTTGGGGGGGGGAGGTGTTGTTGTAGCAGACCCAGCCCCCTAGGTGTATTCTGCAACAACATTCATGGAACAATTCAGTTGTTACAAGTCAGTGTCGACTCCTAGGATGTTGTTAGTGATGAATCAATGGTGTTAATGGCATTTAATTTGAACAGAAGGGAAATAGATACTCTTTTGTTGGAGATTATCATTGCCTAGCATTGAAGATGTTACTTTTCTCTTTTAAGCCCAAACCTGAATGTTATTACGGTCTACCATGCAGCTGTGGATTGATTTATTATCTGAGAAATTGAGTGGAATGGAGCATCAGCAATTGAGCATCCCCATTTCTGACCTTTTTTGAATGTTTGAGGTAAGGTCACTGAAATAAGTGAAAATGGTCAGACCTAGCACACTATGCTAAGGATCTCCTATCATGATGTACAGGGGCTGAAATGATATGGCTTCCAACAACCACCAACATCTTATTTTCTAGCTATTAGAGGCATTGCCCCTGATTTCCTGAGGTGGTAGAGTTTCAGGATGTCATACACAGTCAAATTATGCTGCATTGCCAAGGGCAGCTGTTTTGCCTCAGATATGGAATTCTGCTTGTTTTCCATGCTGAGGCCAAAGCTGTAATGAGTTGAGAGTGTGTTGCTGGAAAAGCACAGCAGGTCAGGCAGCATCCGAGTAGCAGGAAAATAGACGTTTTGGGCCGGGGCCCTTCATCAGGAATGTAATGCTGTAATGAGGCTTGCAGTCAAGTGGTGCTGGTGGTACCCAAACTGGCCATTAATGAGAAGTTTATTACTGTCTGTGTGCTGCTGGATAGCACAGTTAATGATTGATAGGTTCCATTGCAGTTGCTGGTAAATGAGGATAAACCGAGGCAGTAAATGGCAGAATTGAATTTGCTGTGCTTTGTGTGAAGAGACATTTAGGTCAAAAATGCTCTTCCTTTCTCTCTGGACTTTAGAAGCATTAATAGGTAATCTAATTGAAGTATCTGATATTAAAGAAGAATGACAAAGTAGACCTACAGTGGGTGCATCCCTGTAGTGAAATCCTGAATGATAAGTCTTATTTTTAGGATAACGGATAACAGATTTAAAACACATGAGAAGCAATTACTACTTTTCAAAGGTATGTGAAACTGGTATTTACTATCCTACAATATGGTAGATGCTTGGACATTGAGTAAATTTGAGAAAATAGATTTGTAATCAGTAATGGGTTGAAGGGTTATGGAGAGGGGACAGGAAAGTGGAGTTGAGGCTGAGATGAGATTGACCATGATTGCATTTAACAGTGGAGCAGGCTCGAGGGATTGAATTGCCTACTCCTGTTCCTAGCTCTTGCATTCTTTGCATGGCGTAAAGGGGGTAACAATTCTTAGTGGCTGCATGTGTGCTGTCAAACATCAAATGTGGGAGGTAGCTATCTGATTTTGGCCTGCTCCACCACAAGCTTCGCCAAACCCTTATCTTTCCAGTTCATTAGGCATTGATACCTGTGTAACGGTATGGAATTATTTGTTTAGTTATCAAATAATCATGGCTTGTAAAAAGTTGAAGTTTGTAAATTATTTTAATTATAACAAAACAATCCTGTTTGCTTTGAAAATCAGGAAACCCTAAGGAGCAATTGAAATTCCCCTCCTTGGCTATCTTACTAAGTTATTTCCTTTCAAAGGGTTTATTTGAGTATTGGCATCCAGCACTTGTACACCTGTTGGCTATAGCCATATGCAGTGATAGCACAAGTTCTGGTCTGAATGCAGATAAGTATATAAAGCACTTGATCAGTCATGACTGGCAACTACAATGCTTTAAGTAACAATAATTGACTTCCCACACATGATTTGTATTAAGGAATTATTCTCTATTTGGTACATTTTCTGAAGAAATAATCCTGATTAATTGGGATGCTTTTCAGTTTCAACTATAGTTCTGTTTGATGTATTCATAGTTTATTTTTAATTTCAAAATATACTGTATTCATAAAAAATTCACTGGTTCTGTGCAGTAACATATGAAGAAAACAAATATTGGAGTTTGACTATCCAACAAACAAACCAAAGGCATCTTTTACTTGAACAAGACTTTTTACCCTGCATATAAATATAATGACTGACTGCAGATGCTGGAAATTAGAGTGGTGCTGGAAAAGCACAGCAGTTCAGGCAGCATCCGAGGAGCAGTAAAATCGGGCAAAAGTCCTTCATCAGGAATACAGGCAGAGTGCCCGAAGGGTGGAGAGATCATGCATTGAAGCACTGGGAGCATCCGATAACTTTGGTAGAAGGACCTCGGAAAGTGGCTTTTCCCCACTGTGCCTTGGTGCAGCTACACCAAGCTTTAGTGCATCCCTCAGCACGTAGCCCTGGAGTATTCATAGAGATGTGGTTCAAATAGCTTCTGTCTGCTGGTTAAATAGACTGTTTCTTTGCTGTAAGTATGACCGTCAATAGCACACTAACTCATTTTTTGACAGTGGTGTAAATACAAATATGGCATCTCATTCTTTTGGAGCTTAATTACTGTTATATTTTATTTGTTTAAACATTCTTTCTGGCAGGCCCCTCTTGGTCCCGTCTATTTTCTCCTTTTATTTCACTTTCTGTACAAGACTTTACAATACTCCCATTATACTTAAACTCTCAGCATTCTTCAATTTGATTTGCTGAAGAGAAACACTGTTGCAGATCCCTGGAGACATTTCCACACTAAAAGGATTTCTGATGACCATAAGTTGTCACTCAATGACCCATGAAAAGTCTTGTCAAGCAGCTGCAAATGTAATGAACAGTGAGTGGACACTGATCCTTTGTGCCAACTGTGAAATCCAGAACTTTACTTCAGTGTTAATATTCCTTCTGGCATAGCAGTTCTATTCTACTTGTTCAAATGTAGTCAAATATTCATGTTCAGACTTTTAATATTAATCTAGGTTTCCACCTAATGTAATTGCTCAGAATAACATGCATTGTTAAGACCAACATATTGTCAATGATCAATTATCATGTCAGGCAGCCAGTGCAGAGTTCATATTATCAAGACATTGTGTTGATCACAAAATTGCTTAAGAAGTGTTCTGAGAACTGCCAATTAAACACCCTGTGGACTGATTTAATCTATATTGGTTTTATAGATTTCTGCAGTCAACATTTTTTGTTTTGTTTCATTGTTTCTGCTTATGTATAATTAGCTTACTGGTGAATCAATCTGGCCATTAGGAACAACTTGAATATATAGCTGTCCAATAGATGGTGGGGTTTCCTGTCCTTAAAAGTGAAAGGAGAGCACAGAGGGCAATTCTTTTATCATGATTGAGAGACACTACACATGAACATCTTTCGAGAACAGATGAAGGGTAGAATCAGGTAAGCACAAAAGAAAAGGAATGACTGCAAAATGAAGAACAGAAGTTAATGTACAGACATTTTAGTAACCATCTCCAAGAGTAAAAGGGCAGTAGATACCTCAGAGCAGCATCATCTACAAGTTGGCCCCCATCAACTCGCTGTCCTGACTTTGAACTTTGATCCTTTGTTGCTAAGTCAAAATCCTGAAATCTGCCCCTTACAGCATTGTGGGAGTCTCAATATCCCTAGAACTGCATGAGTTCAGGAAGGCAATCATTGTCACCTTCTCCAGTCAATTAAAATTGGCAGAAACTGCTGGCCTTCCGAGCAACACCCAGGACTTATGAACAAATTTACAAAAATTACAAGTCAGACGATATGGTGAGAAAAATAAGATCAATTTGTGACTCAGAAAATAAAGCAGGCTATCTCAGGTGAAGAAGGGGGAAGTAGGAAGATTTGGAAAAGTAGTCTTTGAGTCTGCTAGCAGAAAATGGTCAGTGTTAGGAGTACAAACCAGCTTACTGGCCGTGTACAGATGGCGAAAGCCATCCTAAACACCGAATGCCTCTCTGATTAGAAACAGAAAATGCTGAGAAACTGATAACATCTGTGGAGTGGGCAAAGTTTTGAGTTTTATATGACTCTCCTTCCTCCCTGTTCATCTTTGAAAGCTTTGGTATATCCATTCTAGAATGCACACGTTTTGTAGCCTACAGTACCAATTTATACTTCTGAGTATCATGGAGTGCATGTTTTACATTTTCTCTCATCCTACCTCATTTTGTCCTGCACTGTCATTTCTGAGAGTTAATTAGCTTATGTTCTCCAGTCATTTTTCTTGTGTATGTGATATGTCTTCCTCACCTTTTTTTTTGCCTCTGTTCACTTTTTTTCGTAAGGTTTGCAATCGTAATATCTTTCCTTTCTGAGGAAGGGTTGGAATGTTAATACTTTCTCACTTGTTCCATATGCCATTGGATTTAATTGTTCAGAGTCTTTGATATTACAGCACAGAAGGAGGCTAGTCAGCCCATTACATTCACACCATCAACAAAAATCTGAGGATACTAATTCCACTGAGTTTTTGGTCAGTGCAAAGGAACAGGGCTTTTCTTTTGTTCATGGGATGAGGGCGTCACTGGCCAAGCCAAATTTATTGCCCATCTTTAATTGCCGAGAGGGGCAGTTAAGAGTGGGTCTAGAGTCATATGTTGGCCAGACTGACCAAAGATGGTAGATCCCTTTCCTGAAGTTCATAAATCAGCTAGATGGGTTTTTCTGACAATTGATTCACGGTTATCATTAGACTCTTATTTCCAGGTTTTACGAGTTCAAATTGCACCATCTACAGTGGTGGGACTTGAACTTAAGTCCCCTGACCGTTACCTGGGTCTCTGGATTAAGTGCCTTGGGACCCTCCAACCACACAGAATCAATGTGGATTTCACCAGTTTACTTGTTTCCCCTCTCCCCACCTTATCCCATATCCAACCTTCCAACTCTGCATCGCCCTCATAATCTGTTCTACCTGTCCATCTTCCTTCCCACCCATCTGCTCCAATCTATCATCATTACTCACATCTCCATCCACCTATTGTACTCTCAGCTACCTTCCCGCTTGCCCCACCCCTCCCATTTATCTCTCCACCCCCTCGGCTCACAAGCTTCATTCCTAATGAAGGGCTTTTGCCCAAACGTTGATTCTCCTCCTCAGTTGCTGCCGGACCTGCTGTGCTTTTCCAGCACTACACGCTCGTCTCGGATAAACAGTCTAGCGATAATATCACTAGACCATTGCTGCCCCTAGAGGGGGTTGTTTGACACTTCATAGGCTGTCTAGTCAGAGAGATGTACAGCATGGAAACAGATCCTTCGGTCCAATCCGTCCATGCCGACCAGATATCCCAACCCAATCTAGTCCCACCTGGCAGCACCCAGCCCATGTACCTCCAAACCCTTCCTATTCATATACCCATCCAAATGCCTCTTAAATGTTGCAATTGTTCCAGCCTCCACCACATCCTTTGGCAGCTCATTCCATACACTTACCACACTCTGTGTGGAAAACGTTGCCCCGTACGTCTCTCACCTTAAACTTCTGCCCTCTAGTTCTGGACTCCCTGACCCAAGGGAAAAGACTTTGCCTATTTACCCTATCCATGCCCCTCATAATTTTGTAAACCTCTATAAGGTCTCCCCTCAGCCTCCGATGCTCCAGGGAAACCAGCCCCAGCCTTTTCAGCCTCTCCCTGTAGCTCAGATCCTCCAACCTTGGCAACATCCTTGTAAATCTTTTCTGAACCCTTTCAAGTTTCACAACATCTTTCCGATAGGAAGGAGACCAGAATTACACGCAATATTCCAACAGTGGCCTAACCAATGTCCTGTGCAGCTGCAATATGACCTCCCAACTCCTGTACTCAATACTCTGACCAATAAAGGAAAGCATACCAAACGCCTTCTTCACTATCCTACCTACCTGTGACTCCACTTTCAAGGAGATATGAACCTGCACTCCAAGGTCTCTTTGTTCAGCAACATTCCCTAGGACCTTACCATTAAGTGTATACATCCTGCTAAGATTTGCTTTCCCCAAATGCAGCACCTCGCATTTATCTGAATTAAACTCAGTCTGCCACTTCTCAGCCAATTGGCCCATCTGGTCAAATTCTGTTGTAATCTGAGGTAACCCTCTCTTTTAAAAGATTCTTTTCAGCTGGGTAACTTTTACCAGGAATCTCTAACTTATGTGAATTAAAGGTTGACTAGTTCTCTCTACCCAATGGCCTTCCACAATTGTCCAGATTCTGGAAAGGTCCCAACTAATTGAAAAGTTGGAAATTTCCCTTGTTTAAGAAAGATTGGAGACAGAAAATTGGAAATTATAAGCCAGTTAGTGTAACATCTACCATTAGGAAAACACTAGAATTCATTATTAAGAAAATTATAATGGAATATCTTGAAAACCTTAGTATAAATAAGTAGACTCTACATGGTCTTCTAAAAACTAAATTGTGTTTGACAAATTTAACTAAGGTTCCTTATGCATGTAACAAGCAAGCTGGATGAAAGGGAGCCCATAGATTTAGTGTACTTAGATTTCCAAAAGTCACTTGATAAGGGGCCACATAAAGTTCAAAGCACAAAATAAAAGCTCCTGTTTGATGTCATTTGTAAAGGGATAAAGGATTTACCAACTAACAGCAAATAGAATATGGACAAATAGGTCATTTTCCAGTTGATAAACTGTGTAAATGGTAAAATGACACAGGGATAGGTGCACAAGCTTCAACTGTTAATGATCTATATGAATGGGGGCCATCTGTATAGAAGCTAAATTTCTGACACAAAAATTCGTAGGCTAATATATCGTAGACTTTTTAAAAAATCCTTGTTACAAAGAGATATCAATAGATGAAATTCATGTGCAAAACATAGGTGGTGTGTAATGTGGGAAATGTAAGATTCTTCCTGCTAAAGTGGACATCAGAAAAATGGCATTCAGATATGAGAGAGACTGCAGATTTGGATGCTCTTCTACCTGATTCACAAAACATTAGCATGCAGGTATAGGAAGGCAAACGGAATGTTGACATTTATTGCAAGGGGACTGGAAGATTAAAAATGAAGAAATTTCACTTTAACTGTACAGAACATTGGAATCTACAATTGGAGTTCTCTGTACAATCTTTAGACTTGATTACAAGAAGTTACATTTGCATCTGAGACAGTTTCAAGAGGTTCAATAAGTTGATGCCAGAGATAAAAAGGTTGTCTGATGGTTGGATCCACCCCTGTGGTTTGAGCAAGTTAGGCCCATACCCAATGGAGCTCCTTTTTTGTTTAACAAAAACGTTAAATTCCTGAGGGAACTTGAAAGGTAGATGCAGAATAGCTGAATATTCTTGTCAGGGAATTGAGAACTAGATAGCAGCGTGTAAAGACAAAGGATCTCTCATTTAGGATGGATGTGGAAGAAATCATTCTCCCAATGGTTCAATACTCTTTGGAATTATATACTTCAGAAAGTGCTGGAGGTTGGGTGATTGAAAATATTATACTCAAGGGAGTTTTAATTGACAAGAGAGTCTAGGGTTTGGGGGGACAAGAAAGAAAGTGCTGTTGTAGGGGCCCTCTTATGGTGCAGCTGTCATGTCCCTATCCCTGGACAGGGAGGCCTGGGGTTCAAATTCCACCTGTATGATAACCTCTCTGTACAGGTTGATTAGGAAAGTAGATTCAATCAAAACTTAATGCTGTTAGAGTCTCAATCAGTTCAGCTATGATTGTATTAAACAGAGCTGTTTTGATGAGCTGAATGGCCTACTTCTGCTCCTTTATGTACAGATGATTCAGCAAGCAAAATATCTGTCCTGCTAGTCAGTTTGAAGAGTCCTAACAGACATGCAGAGAAAAAACTTGTTTTTGATGTTTGTTTTCAATTTGCATGTGAAGATGATTGAAGGAAAGTCTGTGCCTTTGAACAAATTGCTAAATTATTTGTGTGTTATGCTGGAGTGCACCTTGGGTGCTTAACTTTAGCCTAACACTGTGTGTATGTCAACGCATTGCTTATATAGCATAATTCAACTTCCCTTTGGCTTCCCTTTTGTTCTGGGGAGTTTCCAACATATGGCCGTGTTCACTCTTGAAACTGATAATCGGCAGTTATCATTTGTTGCTGCTTTTAACAGTGTGTTGCAATAAAAAGCAAGTAAAAAACTGTAGCCTGGTCGATGATTCTCTATTTCCTGAGGTGTGGCATAATTCTATGGGAACAGGCAGTTTTAAAGTGACTCCAGACCTTGAAAGAAAGAAAAACTGTCATGACCATCAGATATCCCAAGACCATTCAAAGCTGAAGTACTTTTGAGGTGTAGAACTGTCAATATTATTTTTTTCTTTTTCTTTTTTGTTTCAATGGAACGTGAGCATCCCTGGCAGGCCGGCCTTTATGACCTGTCCTTATCCATGAACTGAGTGGATTGCTGGACCGTTCCAGGTAAGAATAGCAGATTGCCTTCCCTAAAGGACATTAGTGAACCAGATGTGTTTGTGTAACTGTCAGCATTCACTGGAACCAAGCTTTGTATTATAGATTTATTAATTGATTTTTAATTCCACCAGCTGCCATAACTTTTAAGCCCAAGACCCTAAAATATCTGTATTGCAAGTTTCATGATATTGCCACAATGCTGCCACCTCCCTGATGTTGAAATGGCAACAACCAATTTGCATAGTGTACTTCTCCACAAGTAGCAGTGTAATGGTAACAATATTATCTGTTTTATAATGTTGGTTGAGAGATAAAAATTGATCAGAATATCAGGGATAACTCTCTGCTCTTCTTTGAAATCATGCCACCAGGTCGCCTGCATTCGTACAAGGGGAAAAGTTGTTTTAAAGTCTTCCCCCTAAAGACAACACTTCCAACTAAACACCATGGTTTCCTGATGAAGGGCATTTTGCCTGAAATGTCGATTCTCCTGCTCCTTGGATGCTGCCTGACCTGTTGCACTTTTCCAGCACCGCATTCTTGACCATGGTCTCAGTACTGCTCTAGTGTCGGGATGATTGAGAGAATTAGTGGGAGGGGTAGAAACACTCTCTTATTTAGAAAACGAAGAACCGTTTCCAAAAAAAAATCATCTTTCAAGTACAATTTGACTATATTGTTCTGGCTGGTGTTATTACTTGGAGCTTGCTGCCTCTGATTATCTCAATGACAATTTCAAGAAGGACATGATTGGTCATTTTGAGGGAAATGAAGTTTCAGGGTTATGAAGATAGTGGGTAAATAGAACAAACTGGATTGCTATGCAGCGAAGCAGCTGTCAACTCAATGGATGAAAGGTACCTTTCATCTGCCATTGTGACTCAGTTTGATTTTCATGGAAGCATTATATATTTGTAAGGCTAAATCTTAATTTCGTTTGTCGTTTGGTTCCTGTTGAGCAAAAGACATTAACATGCTAATGTCAATCAAATGCATAATGATGCAAATGAATCTTTGCCGGGTAGCTGGCAATCTTTTAATTTTAGTAGCCATTGCACATTGCATAACGTGAACTGGGAGAAGTATTCCAAGGTGTTGACATGTGCACGAAGCCTTTGGGTATGTTTTTCACTGATGACTGTGTGAACCAACACCAGTTCAAACTTGAAAGTGAACCCCTTGACGGGATCTTCCAATAATGGTTTCCCTTGTTAACTAACTCACTAAATGAATTTTAACCAGAAGTGAAGAGAGACTGAGTAATTATGTCTTTGTTGCAGTATTTCACAACAAAATTAAATTAACTGCACATATGCAAGAATTATTTTAGATTTAAATGTATCTCTGAAAAAGCATGATGTTTGGAATTTTTAGCAAACAATATTGTGTAAATTAATTATACTTCGGTCTATTTACCAATGTAATACTAAGTAAATTTATCTGATGGCTTAAAATTCATATTGGAGTGATGGTATGTTAACCTCCCTGTTGCTGATTGGGAGGCCATATGGTGGGGAAATGTACAATGCAATGATTTGTTCCCAAAACTCATCAGTTTGAAGGCAGAATATTACTGGAAATTAGTAGATGAAGGCACATTTCAGTTTTTAGTTAGTTCAACATCTGAAAACAGTCATTGAATCAGAGAGAAATGTCTAATGATTAATCTTATTGCAATCTGACCAGAGCAGAGCAATTATATTAGCTGCAGAGAGATCACCTTGCTGTCTACCATAAGGAAGATTGTAAAAATTCTTTTCAATCACCTCTTGCAAATGTCTGAAAAGTACCTTGCAGAATCTCAATGTGGGTTCTGCCTATTAAGAGGCACTGTGGATGTGAACTTCATAGCAAAACAAAATCGCAAGAAGTACAAAGAGCAGTTTCCTCTACACCTGGCTTACTTTTTTGACCTTACCAAGTCCTTTGACACTAACAACGAGAAGGCATCTATGGAATGTCCTCAAATTTTGTTGCTTCCAGAAATTTATCATCTCTGTCTGATGCATAATAGCGTGCAGAAAATTTACATGCCCGCCTATATGTGCCAGAGACATGGACAATATGCAGCAGCTCCCTCGTATCCTTTGAGAAATATCACGAGTGGAGCCTCCATAGAGTCCTGCCAAGTCCTCTGACAGTTTAGACCGTACAATATCAGTGTCTTTTCTCAGGCCAATATCCCCAGCATCAGTTAACTGGTTATGGGCAGATTACAGCATTGCCTACACAAAACTTCCAAACCCAGTGTTCTCCTCTGGGGTTTATCTTGGTAAGCAGTTACCAGAGGCCAAAAGAAAATCCTTCTAGAATGTTCAGAGTCTCCCTGGGTGGATAGAAAAGCATTACAAAAATGCAAACTTGAGTCTCTGTAATGAACAGTGTCGGGGAACAAGTTGAATCTTTTTAAGTTTGTATTAAAATCATTCTAACCATGTTAGATATGTAAAAAGAGCTTGACTTGTATATTTTTCTGTAATGAAATTCTATGATCTGTCGACAAAAGAACCTCTGTAGTCTCATATGAATATGTTTCCGCAACTAACCACCATATTTACCAACTAAGTATTTGATCTATGACGCTAGGTTCCACTCTGGAATCTGCTCAGTTGTACAATTAGCTTGGGTCATAACATAGTGCAGCACATGCAAAACAGACTGATAACGTTAGTGTCTCTCCTTATCACTACTAGAGAGAGACAAAAATTGGAAACTTTTGTATAAACCTGTTTATACCGCCCCAGCTAATGGCAAAGTTGGACTAGAGGCATCCAACACTGCAGTAGGTTAGAATCAATTTGTGACCTGTTCTTTTGCTTTGGATGAATTTAGTTTAGTCTTTAGGTTTTGAGATGTAGAATTAGCAGAGCTCCTTTTATTTAGAGTTCGCCAAAGTACCTTATGGACTGGGGAGAATCTTGTTGGCATGTACATAACCTCAGGACTGCTAAGTGTATCTAGAACAAGCAGATCATGTTGTTAGTCTCTGTGCAACTTGTAAAGCCTCACAAGCAACATGAAAGACCTCCACCCACTCCACGTCAGTACTATTTAAAAGGGTCATGAATTAAAAGCTTAGAAGAATAAAAACTTAGCACTATCTGTTAATGTAGTTTACATATTTTGAAGCTTTCATGTATTTGGCCAAAATTTGAATTGTCCACAGGGAATGATCTGTTTTTTGTTTCTTTGTTTATTTTTAAATTTAAGTGTTTGTGCATGGAAGGTGAGACATTGAGTATGATGTGGGAGTGAAGGGAGGCCAGATCAAGCAAGGCAGGAGAGGGCAAAATGAAAGGGGGGTGAAGGACTTCTGACAATGATCACGATTGACCGAGGATCTTCGGGGACCTATTCCCTCGCTTTTATTTTGACAACCAAAGTTTTCACTGGAGATGCGTGACTGAAATTTGTGAACTCATGCAATGTGAAAACAGGACAATGACAGCATTATCTGTGGATGTATGGGTGACAGTCTGTGAACCTTCATGCATCTGGCTCTGATGAGGCTGTTGTTCGTGATCTAAGCAATATCTCGCAATATTCAGCTGGATCTTGGACATCATTGATGTCTTATTATTTTAATATACTTAATTTCTAGTGATAAGTATGCATGAAAATACAAGGGTTTGCTGAAATTGTTGACCCCTGATGTTGTCCACATGGACTTCACACCCGTGGATTAGTGTACACGCAATTTCATGAACCTAGAGAGTTTCTGCTTCCTCACTGTGCACTGGCTTGTATGCATCTTCAAAGGATGACACTATCAGGTACTTACGTAGTAATAATTCTGACAGCAGTCCCAATTTCTAGCTATGTTCTGAAGCAGTGCTCTGTGCCATGTGCATTTGATCCCTCTATACTGTGTATAAGAAATAGGAGAGTGGTAAACTGGTAGTACTGCGTAGTACCTGTACAGTGTATTCCATTTAGATACTTGGCCAAAATATCCTCTGCCTAACCTGCTCTGGAGAAGTCTTGTGGCAGTTTGAGCAGTTGGCAAACATTTGTAGAATTTGTGCTGCACAAATATGAACGTTTTAAGGGGGAACAGCCCTTGACACCTCATACCAGCTAAACTACTAAGGATTGGGCAATGCTCGTGATACCTCCGTCCCAGGAATGGAAAAAGATTTTCGTAGCTGCTGCCACCTATTTGCACCATCGCCTGTGAGAAAGAGGAAACTGCTTCAGTATCTTGTTTTTATATGTTTATTTATGGGATGAGGTCTTTGCTGGCTGGACTAGCAATTATTGTCTATGTTGAATTGTCCTTGAAGATGGTGAGCTACCTTCTTGAGCCACTGAAATCCATTTTGTGTAGATACACCTAACTGTTACTGAGTTATTTCCATGATTTTTGACCCAGGCATTGAAGGAATAGCAATTTAGCTCTAAGTCAAGATGGTGTGTGAGTGGCTTGGAGAGTAACTTGCAATTTTTGTAATGAAACGTTTGTGATGTAACACCATTTTTAGCATTTGAATTTCAAACTAATGGCAAGTGATTGAGCATTTGGGAAGATGTTTAAAAAACAAAAGGTTAGAGAATCCTTCTGGAATTGTGACAGAACCCTGTATGTGACAGAGCAGGTGACTGCAAAAACCTCTAGATTGTTAATAGTTGATATTGGGAGATTTACCACTTCAGTGCAAAGAAGCAGCATTTTTTTTGTTTCTGATTTCAAGCATCCTCAGTTCTTTTACTTTTAATTGAAGGCAATAGTTGTTTTTGATTTTTGAATATTCAAGAATTAGTATTAGATTAGAAAAATCCAAAGATTGATAGCTTTTAAGGCAGTTTTGGAGGAGACCTGACTCTGGTCAGAAGGAAATGCTCTTTCCCTCCGAGAAAGGAGTACAGAACAGTTCGGGGAAAGCACCTTTATCTTTGTGCAAAACAAAAATTGCTTGCGAAACTTTTCAGATCAAAGTGTTCGATTGGAAATCAACAGATTGTTAAAAGCCTGACAAAATCTAAGCTTTTATCTTTTGAGTGTTCTTGTAATAAGACTTCACAGTTCACAGCACAGATTTGGGGAGATGTAGTTAACTCAAACTTAAAGATTTGCTATAGAAGGGTAATTTGTCTGGATTTGAGCCACTGTAAGGCAACTTGTTCGAGAATAAATGAGACTTTGTTCTGCAGTGTATTAAGATCTTTCAAATTATGTTCTACATTTGTTTTTTTTTTCTGCAAGCAACTTATATTTCATTAAACAAAATCCACAGCCATGTATACTTAATGACCACCATTTGATTTAAGGAAAATAAATTGATCAAACCAGATTTCATACTACTGGACAAGATGTTATTTTTAGTAACATCAACTGGGAACATAATAGTGATTTCCTGTATCTACTGCCCTCACCCTGAAGGAAGAGAGATACATTTCCAGGTCAGAATAGTGAGTGGCTTGGAGGGGAACATGCCCTTGGTGGTGTTCCTGTGTATCTAAGCCTTGGTCTTTTTTATATGGTAATTGATATGGATTTAAAGCTGGTCTATAAGGAGCCTTGATACATTTCTGCAGTGCACCTTGCAGATGGTAGATATGCTGCCACTGAGTATCAGTGATGGAAGGAGTGGAAGTTTCTGGATGTGGTGCTCATCAAGCAGGCTGCTTTGTCATGAAGTCATAGAGATGTACAGCACAGAAACCTCGATGGTGTCAAGCTTCTGATCTGCTCTGGTAGCTACAGGACTTGGACGGCCAATACAGTTTGTTTATCGATGATAACGTGTAGCATGTTGGTATTTGAGGAATCAGTAGTGCTAATGCAATTGAATGTTAAGGCGATGGTTATGTTCTCTCTTGTTGGATATGGTCATTGCCTAGAACGAGTGGCAAGCGACCTGTCAAACGAAATCTGGTTACTGTTGAGGTCTCAAAAGTGCTGATTGTTTGTTAGTAAGACACTGGTGAGGATGACAAGAATGAAGCAGTGGATAAGGTTAGTGGTGTAGTGGTAGAATAAACCCTTTGAGGATGACTTAACCATGAAAATTTGTGCATTACTAATGCCATTTTCCTTTATTACGCTTGGAGAAAAATTATTATTGACGTTGACTTGTATGATTATTGATTCTCACTGCTTCCTGAGCATCAATTTTGGAAAACCTTTTGCCTCCCTGTGGATAGTGGATTTCTCTCCTCCAGATTTTGCACCAGCATCTCCAATAAAGTATCTGAATTTTTGATTCTTCCATTTTTCAGCCACTCCTGCCGTATTCAAGCCTATATTCACTTTTTCAAAAAGCTCTACTTCTCACGGCCGCAGTACATCTTGGGAGGTAGCAACCACCAATAAAGTTTTGCACTGGGACAGAGGCACCAAAAGTTTCAGGCTCTCTGGTCTTGCCCTGCTCATTTCTTGGTCTCTCTCTCTGAGCTAGAGTGCCTCCTTCTGGTTACTTTACTGTGTCTCAAAACCAGCCTCAGCCATGAGTGCAGCAGTGATGCCTCTTGCTGAGCTGTGGTCATTTGGATCCAACCTTATCATTGTTGAATGGCCCAAGTTCCAAGATTAAAGCCCTCCAATGTGATATCAAAATAGTTTTAGTTGATCAGAGAGTACATTCCCTTTAATTTCTGTAGCTGTGACCACATAGCTTAAAGGGAACATTGGCAATGAGTACATAAATTGATACCTTGTTTCCAAACTCTTTCAAATCACAGATTTTCATGTACATATGATAACAACATTCACAAACTTTAATGAAAATATGCATCATGTTATTATGTTTTCTTGATGTTCCATTTTGGTTAGCGCCTGATGTTATGTTAGTTAAGTTGTAAGATGTGCCTATATTGGAGAGTTGTTTGAATGTGCTGCACAAACCACTTGTGCTATCGGGCTTCCTGCTGAAGCTTGCAGCCCCCCTGAGCACGTGGAAATGCACCCGCTGTGTGCGTCCATATCATATCTTAAACAGGCTGCACAAATTCCATGTGCAGTGCAGCAAATGGGGGATAATTTAATTGAGAGTGCCATACCCATTTTTGGGGTTAGTCGATATAAAACCCCATTGTTTCAAGCATGCTTGCTTCGTCACTAAGGTGAAAAGACTTAACAACCCTGTCATTCTGTTGCACCAGGCTTTCTGCTGTGGGCATGTTGGAAAGACTGGATGACAAAAATACATTGGTTTGGACTTTGTTTTTTTTTGTGTGAACTTGTCGACAAAACGGACATAACATGTTGAAAGATGAAAGTAAGCATTAAAGTGTAACGTAAGGGAAGTATTCTGGGTTTTTTTAAACATTCGAAAAAGAAACAACACTGACCCATTTGTTTTCGGGTGTAAGAGTGTTAGACAAGCAGAAGCTTGAACTGTAATACTAGTTTGGAATGAGGAAGTCACAATGCAGAAGTGCTTTATACGTTTAGGAGGAGCTTAATGTGGATGTGAGGCTGAGGGAGAAGGAATGGATATGCAAATATCGTGTGTAAAATTCACATTGATTTTAAGTTAAAATAGTCTGCTCCTGTACTCCAAAGCACTCTAAATTCTAAGTTCTGAAATATTTACAAAATCAACTAGTTGGCTTTGTTGCTAATTTTAATTTTTTTTAAAAAGCTGGCTTGTTTCAAATCATGATTCAGCATAATATATTGTTGAAGTTGTAGTAGTCAGTTTAAAAATGTTAATTTGGTTTTGTAAATTAGAACATCAATAAACAAAAAAGCTAAAACTGGAAGGCATGCATTCAAGGTGATGGGTGGAATTTTTTTTGTTACACAGAATGGTATGAATGTGGAATGTGCTGCCAGGGGGTGGTCGTGGAGGCTGATACGATAGGGATGTTTAAGAGACTTTTCGATAAGCATATGAATATGCAAGGAATGGAGGATATGGTCCAAAGGCAGCCAAAAGGGATTAATTTAATTTGCCATCATGTTCAGCGCAACATTGTGCGCTGAAGGGCCCGTATGTGCTGTACAGTTCTACATCCTATCAATACTTTAAACGTTCAATTTTTTTTTACAAAATTGAGCAGGAAGCTGTTATGTTTTATTTTCTTTTAATAATCTTTGACATCAAATGTGCCATTTCTATGTTGTTCAATCAAGTAGGTCTACATGTATCTCTAATTTTCATTCTAATCAGAACAGGAGAAGTGTGTTTTGGGGAAAAGGCTGGAAAGTGGAGGTGAAATTATCAGATCAGCCATGATCTCATTGAATGGTGACATGGACTGGATGGTTGAGTGGTCTACATCTACTCTCCTGAGTTCTGGAATAATCTAGTTGCATTTAGTAAATATCCTTTCAGAAAGGAAATCTAACATCACTGCTCATTCTTACCTGTCTGCGAGTCTGCTCCCACACATGCTACCCAGTTTTATCCCCAGCCTCACTGGGCAACCAGGTAATGGCACTAAATGCTGGCTATACACACATCACAAGAATGACTGACTGCTCAAATCCTGTCTTGCATTACTTCCAGCTGCTGCACTCGCTGTATAATTGAGATAGCCCTATTCTGTACTGTATTTTTATTCCCTCTGTGTTGGAAGATTTTTGCTGTGACTTTTGTTCGAGGATTGGAGCGTGGTTGTCTTGCTCTTTTTAAAACTTAATTTGTGGGATGTGGAGGTTGCAGGCAAAGTCAGTTTTTATTGCTTATCCCTAATTGCCCTGAAGGCAGTTAAGAGTCAACTATATTGCTGTGGGTCTGGAATCACATTTAGGTCAAGCCAGGTAAGGATTGCAGTTTCCTTCCCTAAAGGATATTAGTGAACAAGATGGGGTTTTCTATTGTGGCATGGGTGACTCAGTAGTTAGCACTGCTGCCTCACAGCACCAGGGACCTGGGTTTGATTCAGCTATGGGAACTGTCTGTGTCTGCGGTGGCTTCCAGGTGTTCCAGTTTCCTCCCACAGTCCAAAGATGTGCAGTTTAGGTGAATTAGTCATACAAAATTCTGCATGCTAAATTTTCCATCGCGTTCAGGGATGTGTAGGCTAAGTGTGAGTCTGGGGAAATGTAGAATAATAGGGTAGGGGAATGGGTCTGGGTGGGGTACTCTTCGGAGGGTCAGTGTAGACTTGTTGGTCCAAATGGCCTGTTTCCACACTGTAGGGATTCTATAATATTACTGAACTAGATAGGGTTTTCTAACAATTGATGACAGTTTTCATGGTCATTCTTAGGTTGTTAATTCCCAGTTTATTTGTTGAATTCAAATTTGACTATCTGCCATGACAGGGGTTCAAACCTAGGCCACCAAAACATTTCCTGGGTCTTTGGGTTAGTAGTGTAGCGATAATACCCCTCATAATTTACCATTGATTATTTGGTGTTGACTAATCAATACAAGTTTCAGGTGTTGCAGCATGGACGACCAGAGAAAAGCTTTGAACAGTTGTCTGAACATCTTTCATGCTACTTATTACCTTGAATAGCACAGTTGTAATTGTAATTGCATTTTAAATTAATGTCAAAATGTGACGAGTATATTATATGGCCGAAGCATCAATTGCCAGGGAACTGACCACACAAAGCAAATTTGAAACACCTTTCCAAAATCATAGAGAAATCAAGTTTATTCGAAGCAAAAATTGAAAATCTGAAACAAACCTTGCAAATGCTGGAGAAACTCAGCAGGTCTTTCCGAAGGAAGCAGAATTAATGCTTAGAGTCTGATGTGACACTTCTTCAGAACTTTAGAACGCATATTCCAGTTAACCAATATTAATGCCTGCTTGACAAACACCAAAATAAATATAAAGTCGTGTGTACTTCGTATACATAGTGACATAGAGATGGACAGCAGAGAAACAGGCCCATCGATCCAACTCATTCATGCAAACCTAATCGAGTCCCATTTGCCAGCATTTGGCCCATAACCCTCCAAACCCTTCCTATTCATATACCCATCCAGATGCCTTTTAAATGTTGTAATTGTACCAACCTCCACCACTTCTTCCGGCGTAAAGACCTTCTCTATTTATCCTATCCATGCCCCTCATGATTTTATAAACCACAAATGTCCTGTCATGTTGGTTTGTTGAGCTTGTACTTGAGACCGGTCCTTAATGGGGTTCTGAATCATCACTATTTACTTGTAGTCCTAATAATGTCAAAGATGCAATCACTGCTAACTTGTTCCTTTCCTGAATGTGCAATACATTTAAATGAATTTCTGTTGCCTCAGTATTTTATAATATGGAGGTGCCAGTGTTGGACTGGGGTGGACAAGATCAGAAGTCACATGACACCAAGTTATAGTCCAACAGGTTTATTTGAAATCACAAGCTTTCAGAGCACTTTACCTGTTGAATGGGCAGTGCTTTGAAAGATTGTGATTTCAAAAAATCCTGTTAGATTATAATGTGGTGCCGTGTGACTCCTGACAGGACTTACTCCAGCGAAGTATTGGACGATGAAGGGTACTCTATCAATCGTGACCTTGTTTTATCTCCAGCATGATCTTTCTTTTAACTGAGGCAAAGACAAAATTACAATAAATTAATCGGAGCGTAGGTCAGCTCTTCATTTGCTAGTCAGCTGTTGACACTTTGCTCACTCCGTCTGACACTTTTGATCATCTTCAGAGACTTGTTATTAAGCCTGTCGGCACTCCACTCCACTTGTATGATCTTTTGATCTGTCTACCTTAAATTCCGTGCCTGCATGCTTCTCTTCATTTCACCTGACGAAGGTGCAGCGCTCTGAAAGTTTGTGATTTCAAATAAACCTGCTATATGTTTTAGAAATGCCTGTCAACACTGTTGCATTTGGGAGAGGAAGGGGGAAGTGTCCTTAAAATCACCAGAAACCTGTAGTGAAGAAATGAAGGCATCTTTCTCAGGGGTATTTTTTTAAACTTTCCCTGGCATAAGAATGCTTCTTGATGGTAATTATTTTCTCCAAAGTGTTGGTTCAGGAATTGCCTCCAAAGTCAGTGATACATTTCCTCCAACCCAAACTGCACTGTGGTTTGTATTAACTGTAAATTTTCATTGTTTCAGCAGCATAATCTAACCAAAGTACTGAATTTTTTTACCCCTGCTGTGCATATATTTGACAGAGAGATGTGAAGTGACCCCTCACCACAATCCTAACCCAATACAAATCTGCTGTCTGCCAACTATATTGAAAAAAGTAATTGAGGATCAATTGAGTTTGCTGCCAAGCCATATAATTGCCAAAAAAATGACCAGAAATCTCAGATTTCAAAGTGTTTATTTGGGAGTTGTTAGATTGGAATTTTCATCTCCAGAGAAGAAACTGGGATTTCTGAACAAAGAATTTTCGTTAAAAATGTAACTCCGTTAGAAATATCCCTGGGAATTTATTCACAAATTGCTTGAAAATATGCATGTTTTGTAAATCTTGAGCCAAGTCAGACAATGTTACAAGTATAATGGATGTTTTACATAATGGGTGAGGGAGAATTCTGATGTTTGACTTGAGACGTTTTTTGATCCTGGCATTTCAAATTAGAAAAATGGAACAGCTTGCAATTGTGTTTAGTCTTTCACAACCTCAAGGCATCAAAACTTGACACCGCAGCCTGTAAAGTAATATGGGACATGCAGAAGTGATTGTTTCACTAACATTAACAAATGACCAGATAATCAATTGTGATGTTGACCGAGAGTATGAAGTAGTGTCCAGCCCAGGGAGTGGGTGGGGTGCGAGTTAGAGGTGATGTCTAGCATTTCTGCTCTGCTTTGAAAGAATATTTTATGATCTTTCATGTCCCCGTAAGAGGGTAGACAAGGCATCCACTTCACATTTCATCCAAAAAATGGCACTTCCCAAAGCACTGCAGTGAAGTGTCAGCTGTCACCTTTGTGCTTAGTTCTTCATGTGGGACTTAGAGTACCCACAACCTTCTGGTCAGGAGAGAATCTTGCCGTAGAATCATAGAGCTGTACATGGAAACAGACCCTTCAGTCCAACTTGTCCATTCTGACTAGGTATCCCAAATTATTCTAGTCCCACTTGCCAGCATTTGGTCCATATCCCTCTAAATCCTTTCTACCCACATAGCTGTCCAGATGCCTTTTGAATGTTGTAATTGTACCAGCCTCCACCACTTCCCCTGACAGCTCATTCCACCCATACACCACCCGCTGTGTGAAAAGGTTGCCCTTAGTTCCCTTTGCTATCTTTCCCTTCTCATCTTGGACTTATGCCCTCTAGTTTTGGATTCCCTCACCCCAGGGGAAAAGACGTTGGCTACTCACCCTATTGTAAATCTTTTCTGAACCTTTTTTCAAGTGTCACAACATCCTTCCTATAGCAAGGGGATCTAAATTGAATGCAGTATTCCAAAAGTGGCCGAATTAATGTCATGCACAGCTGCAACATGAGTTCCCAACTCCCATATTCCATGCACTGACCAATTAAGGCAAGCATACCAAACTCCTTTTACCACTATTCTGTCTACCTGCAACACCACTTTCAAGGAACTATGAATCTGCACTCCAGCGTCTCTTCAGCAACATTCCCCAGGGCCTTAATATTAAGTGTATAAGCCCTGCCCTGATTTGCCTTTCCAAAATGCAGCTCCTCACATTTGTCTACATTGAACTCCATCTGCCACTCTTCAGCCCATTGGCACATCTGATCCAGATCCCGTTGTAATCTGAGGTAACCTTCTTCACTGTCCACTACACTTCCAATTTTGGTTTCATCTGCAAACTTATTAACTATACCTCCTTGCATTCACATCTAACTCATTTATATAAATGATGAAGCAGTGGACCCAACATTGATCCTTGTGGCACACCACTGATCACAGGCTTTCAGTCTAAAAAGCAACCGTCCATCACCACCCTCTGTTTCCTACCTGTTTGGCTAGTTCTCCCTGTATTCCATGTGATCTAACTTTGCTAACCAGTCTACCATGTGGAACCTTGTTCAGCGCCATATAGATCATGTCTACTGCTCTGCTTTCATCCATCCACCAATTGAACCACAGTCAATACTGTTAACAAACCTTTGCATTAAAACATCTGGATGTGTTTTTTTAAAGGACAACAACTTAACAAACCTCATGGCACAGACAGCCTCGTACACAGGGAGTTAACACCTTCAATTCATTATCTGGGCCGACATGACACCAATTGTTCAAGTTCACTTGAGAATGTAACTTTTAAAAAGTTTTGCAATTTACATATGAAAGAACTGAAACCAACATGCCCTAAAAGATGAGAGACTTAACAAACAATCCAGGTCTTTTTCAATATGTAATTTCCGTTATGTCACACTATAAACTTTTTTTTGCTATAATTCTGCGTCTTACAATCTTATTCTCCACAACCACCTGATGAAGGAGCAGCGCACCAAAAACTAGTGCTTCCAATTAAACCTGTTGGACTATAACCTGGTGTTGTGTGATTTTTAACTTGGTACACCCCAGTCCAACACCAGCGTCTCTAATTCACAAAAGCAACAGAATAACAAATCTTTGTTAACTAGCCAAAAGAATGAAAGCAAAAGAAAATGCAATTCTGTGAAGATCATTTCAACTGAATTTTGTTTAAAATTTTCTGGAGCAAAACACTTGACAGTGTTTAATGACCAATCATCTACAAAGTACAGTACAGCACAGGAACAAGCCCTTCAGCCCTCCAAGCCTGTGCTGTCATATTTTGCCCTTCTGAAATAAAACTGTCTTCACTTACAGGATCTGTATTCATGTATTCATCCAGATGCTTCTCGAATACTACAAATGTCTGTTTTCATCACCTTCTCTGGCAATGTGTTCCAGGCACTCACCACCCGTTGTGTGAAAAACTTGCCTCGCACATCTCTTTTTAAAAACTTATCTCACCACGCCTTGAAGCTGTGTTCCCTAGTAATGGATCCCTCCATCTTGGGGGGGGAAAAGCCTCTTACTTTGCACTCTATCCATGCCATTCACAATCTTTTAAACTTGGATTAGGTCACCCCTCAACCTCCTGTGTTCCAGTGAAAACAAACCCAGTCTACCAAGCTTTTCTTCATAGCTAAAATCCCACTTAGTAGGCAACATCCTGGTAAACCTTTTCTGTACCCCATCCAAAGCATCCACATCCTTCTGGTAGTGTGGTGACCAGAACTGTATGCAATATTCCATGTGAGATCTAACTAAAGTTCTGTAAAGCTGCAGCATAATTTGCATATCCTTGTACTGTGTGCCCTTTGCAGTAAAAGTAAGCATGCCATAAACCTTTTTTTAAATTATTTTATCTATCTGCGCTGCCACTTTCAATGACCTGTGGACCTACACACCCAAATTCCTCTGCATGACAATACTACTAAGGATTTTACCATTCTCTGTATAATTTTCACCTGTACGTGACCTTCCAAAGTGCATCATCTCAAGTTTGGCCAATTTAAACTCCATCTGCCATTTTTCTGCCCATGCCTCCAACTAATCTATATCGTGCTGTATCCTCCTCCTTATCCGTGACTCCACCAATCTTTGTATTGTCCTCAAACTTACGAATTAGATCAGCCATGTTCTCCTCCAAATCATTCACGTAGACCACAAATAACTGAGGCCCCTGCATTGATCCCTATGGAACACCACCAGTCTCAGCCCTCCATTCCGAAAAGCATCCTTCAGCTGCTACCCTTGGTCTCCTATGACTGAGTCAATTCTGTATCCATCTTGTCCGCTCACCCCGATACCTGTGACTTCACCTTTTTGTACCAGTCTGCCATGGGGGTCCTTGTCAATGGTTTTTCTGAAGTCTTTCTAGACAACATCAACCACTTTTCTCTCAATCATTTTCATCACCTCCTCAAGAAAAACATGAGCAAGTTAGTGAGGCATGACATCCCCCACACAGACCACTCTGTCTATCACTAATAAGTCCGGTTGCTTCGAAATGCATATAGATATTGTCCCTGAGAATCTTTTCCAATAGTTTCCCTACCACCGATGTGGCTAGTTTTCTGCCTGTTTGTCCAATGTAGTGTTTGTTAATATTCTTGCAAGGTATTTTGTAAATGATATTAGTTTTGCTTGTTGCCTGTATAGGGTCTTTCAAGTTCATTAACTGCTGTTTAAGTGTGTTGGTGGGTTTATGGGCTACAATGATGCCAAGGGCAGTTATTTCCGAGATGCCTTTGATGTAGGGGAGAGTGTCTAGGGTTTCTGGATGTGTTTTGTCTGCTTGTTTGGGTTTGTTGCTGAGGAATCGGTGGACTGTGTTCATTGGGGACCCATTCTTTTTGAATACGCTGTATAGGTGATTTTCCTATGCTCTGCATAGTTTGACTGTGCTGCAGTGTGTGGTGACTCATTGGAATGATGTTCTAAAACAGCTTCGTTTGTGGCGTTGAGATGATGGCTTCTGTAGTTCTGTATTTGGTCCATATGTGGTGTTTTCCTGTAGACACTGGTTTGAAGTGTCCCATTGGCTGTTCGCTGTACTGCGACATCTAAAAATGGCAGTTTGTTGTTGTTTTCCTCCTCTTTAGTGAATTTTACGCCAGTAAGGGTATTATTGATGGTCTTGAAGGTTTCCTCTAATTTGTTTCTTTTAGCAATGACAAAGGTGTCATCCACGTGATGGACCCAAGTTTGGGTTGGATGATTAGCAGAGCTGTTTGTTCGAGTCTCTGCATTACTGCCTCTGCTAAGAGCCATGATATCAGAGATCCCATGGTCGATCTGTTGGTTTGTTTGTAGGTTTTGTTGTTGAAGTGGGTGGTAAGGCATAGGTCCACTAGCTTGAATATACTGTCCTTGCTGATGAAATTAGTGGTGTTTGGTGTTTGTGTTTTTTGGTTCTTCTAACAGTGTAAGTCACTATTTCCTTGGCCCATTTACCATACTTCTGAGAAAAAGAACAGGAAATGACATCACCAAAAGAAATGGCATCACCAACCCAAGGGAATGCAAACATAAGTAGAAAGTGGGCTACACAACCAGTGCTTCATTTGGTGCCTCACTGGAGATGTTACTTAGTATGGTGATGAAACGTCTGAAAATGAACCTTGCAGCTCAGCAAGCAAACCTACATCCACATCTATCAACTGCCATTTGAAATACTCCCATGTCTGATGTAGTTATAGATCATAGAGATGTACAGCACGGAATCGGACCCTTCGGTCCAACTTGTCCATGCCAAACAGATATCCCTACCCAATCTAGTCCCACTTGCCAGCACCTGGCCCATATCCCTATAAACCCTTCCTTTTCATACAGCCATCCAGGTGTCTTTTAAATGTTGCAATTGTACTAGCCTCCACCACTTCATCTGGCAGCTCATGCCATACATATACCACCTCTGAGTGAAAAAAATTGCCCTTTCAGTCTCTTTTATCTTTCCCCTCTCATCTTAAACCTATGCCCTCTAAATCTGGACACTACCACCCCAGGGAAAATACCTTGTCTATTTATCCTATCCATGCCCCTCATGATTTTATAAACCTCCATAAAGTCACCCCTCAGCCTCTGACACTCCAGGGAAAACAGCCCCAGCCTATTCAACATTTCCCTATAGCTCAAATCCTCCAACCCTGGCAACATCCTTTGAACTCTTTTCTGAGCCCTTTCAAGCTTCACAACATCTTTCCGATAGGAAGGAGACCAGAATTGCACACAATATTCCAACAGTGGCCGAACCAATGTCCTGTACAGCTGTAACATGACCTCCCAACTCCTGTACTCAATACTCTGACCAATAAAGGAAAGCGTACCGAATGCCTTCTTCACTATCCTATCTACCTTCAAGGAGATCTGAACCTGCACTCCAAGGTCTCTTTGTTCAGCATCCCGAGGACCTTACTATGAAGTGTATAAGTCCTGCTAAATTTTGCTTTCCCGAAATTCAACACCTCACATTTATCTGAATTAAACTCTATCTGCCACTTCTCAGACCATTGGCCCATCTAATCAAGATCACCTGTAATCTGAGGTAACCTTCTTCCTGTCCACTACACCTCCAATTTTGGTGTCATCAGCAAACTTACTAACTATATCTCCTATATCCATATCCAAATTATTTATATAAATGATGAAAAGTAGTGGACCCAGCACCCATCCTTGTGGCACTCCACTGGTCACAGGCCTCCATTCTGAAAAACAACCCTCCACCACGACCCTCTGTCTTCTATCTTTGAGCCAGGTCTGTATCCAAATGGCGAGTTCTCCCAGTATTCCGTGAGATCTTGGATTCAGGGCAATCCAAGATGGAGGGTAGGAAAAACTTCTGGCTGTAACAGCTGCGCCTTTTTTGAGGTATTTTAAATGTTGGAGGTGATTTCCTTGAATTCTAGGAGCAGCAATTACTGTTTTATATGCTGTTGCATTGTTTTGGAACTTTGGAGAAAAAAAGTCAAAATAACAGCAGTTTTTTTAAAAAAAGAACAGAACAAACAACGGAAGCACATGGTGAGGTCACTGCAGTAGATAGAGAGAGAAAGAAACCCACATTGCTGATTGACAGAGTTAGCAGTTACTGCCTTTGCTGTTAAACTCATGTATCGCTGGACATCGGCGCATGTCTGGGAAAATTTAAAAAAAATAGTGAAATTCACAACTGATCTTGGAGGAACATGTTTGGGAAAGGTCACAGCACTGAAACACAAGTGGATTTTAAAATCCACTTAAAATAAGTCTGCAGTGGTGAGTAGAGTGGATTCTGCCTTGACTATATGTTTTATTGAGCCATGTTTCTTGATTAAACTTAAAATATAAGCCATAAGTATTAATTTAACCTGGAGCAATGTTTTGTAGAGGAATAAGACAGTGCTTTTTTTTGGGTCTGTAGATTGAAAGAAGCAAAATAACCCTTAGTAGAGTGATATGTACTTCTTGTCAGATGTAGGAGTTTAGGGAGAGTTTACTGAATACTGAGGATTATATCTGCAATAAATGCCATTAGTTGTGAATCCTATCAGATCGAGTGGATCGGTTGGAGAGACAGTTAGAGGCAATGAGGAATTTACAAGAGCAAGGGAATGTGATGGATGGCAGTTATGGGAAGGGGGAAAGTTGCAGATACAGTCACATAGATGGGTTATCTCCAGGAAAGATAAGAGAGGTAGGCAGGTAGTGCAGGAATCTTCTGTGGCTATCCCCATTTCAAACAAGTATACTGTTTTGGAAAATGTAGGGGGTGATGGATACTCAGGGGTACGTAGCACGAACAGCCATGTTTCTGGTATTGAGACTGGCTCTAATGTAATGAAAGGTACGTCTGGTTCCAAGAGATTGATTGATTGTGTTAGGGAACCCTCTAGCCCAAGATGCAAACAGATGTTTCTATGGCAGCAGCGAAAAAGCAGAATGGTGTGTTGCTTCCCTGGTGACAGGATCAAGGATGTCTCAGAGAGGGTGCAGAATGTTCTCAAGGGGGAGAGGGACCAGCAGGAGGTCATTGTCCACATTGGAACCAACGATGTTGGAAGGGAAAAGGTTGAGATTTTGAAGGGAGATTACAGAAGTTAGGCAGGAATTTAAAAAGGAGGTCTTCGAGAGTAGTAATATCTGGATTACTCCCAGTGCTACGAGCTAGTGAGGGCAGGAACAGAAGGATAGGGCAGATGAATGCATGGCTGAGGAACTGGTGTACAGGAGAAGGATTCACACTTTTGGATCAATTGGATGTTGTTTTGGGGTTGAAGTGACCTGTACAAAAAGGACGGATTGCACCGAAATTGGAAGGGGACTAGTATAACTAGCAGGGAGAATTGCTAGAGTTGCTCAGGAGGATTTAAACTAGTAACATGGGGAGGGGTGTGGGTGGGACCCAGGGAGATAGTGAGGAAAGATTTCGATCTGAGATTGGTACAGTTGAGAACAAAGGCGAGTCAAACAGTCAGGGCAGGCAGGGACAAAGCAGAGAACAAGGTAAGAATGATAAATTTAAACTGCATTTATTTCAATGCAAGGGGCCTAACAGGGAAGACTGATAAACTCAGGGCATGGTTAGGAACATGGGACTGGGACATCATAGCAATTACAGGAACATGGCTCAGGGATGGACAGGACTGGCAGCTTAATGTTCCAGGACACAAATGCAACAGGAAGGACAAAGGGAGGCAAGAGAGGAGGGGGAGTGGTGTTTTTGAGAAGGGATAGCATTGCAGCTGTACTGAGGGAGGATATTCCTGGAAATACATTGAGAAGTTATTTGGGTGGAACTGAGAAATAAGAAAGGGATGATCACCTTATTGGGATTGTATTATACTTTTACCCTCAAACAACCACCTCCAAACAGCACTCTCCAATTCTTGCCTAATTTTTTAGTAGTTTGCCTTCCCTCAATTTAACACCTTCACCTGAGGACTGCTGTTATCTCTATTCATGAATGTCTTTATCACTCAGTATTATGGTCACTACTCACAAAATGCTCCCTCACTGAAACTTCACTGACCTGGCTGGGCTCATTTCCTGAAACCAAGTCCAGTATAACCCATTCCCTGGTTGGACGGTTTACATACTGTGTCAAGAATCCCTCCTGAATGGTCCTTACAAATTCTGCCCCATTCAAACCCCTAGAATGGAGTAAGTCCCAGCCAATATAGAAGTTAAAATCACCCACCGCAATCCTGCTGCTTTTACATCTAACCAAACTCTGTCTCCATATTCTCTCCTCTGTCTCCTGCTGGCTGCAGTATGCATTTTTATCTTCAATCATAGAGCATGGAAACAGAGAGCCTTTGGTCCAACCAGTCCATGCTGAACATAATCCCCAAATAAACTGTTCCCACCTGTCTGCTCCTGGCCCATATCTCTCAAATTTTCTTATTCATGTAGGGAATCTTATCTAATTCCTGAGCTCTTTATCCTATCTTGGTCTAGTGGCAAGTATACTCCATGCACACTTTTTTTAAGAGACTTGGAGACGTACAGAATGGATACAGACCCTTCAATCCAACTTGTCCATGCCGACCAGACATTCCCACCTAATCCAGTCCCACTTTCCGGCACCCAGCCCATATCCCTCCAAAGCCTTCCTGTTCATATACCCAATTGTACTGGCCTCCATCACTTCCTCTGGAAGCTCATTCCATATACGTACCACCCTCTGCATGAAAAGGTTGCCCCTTAGGTCTCTTTTATATCTTTTCCCCTCTCACCCTAAACCTAAGCCCTCAACTCTGGACTCCCCCACCCCAGGGAAAAGACCTTCTCTATTTATCCTGGCGATGCCCCTCATGATATTATAAACCTCTATAAGATCACCCCTCAGCGTCTGACCCTCCAGGGGAAACAGTCCCAGCCTATTCAGCCTCTCCCTCTAGTTCAAATCCTCCAACCCTGGCAACATCCTTATAAATCTTTTCTGAACCCTTGCAAATTTCACAACCTCTTTCAGATAGGAAGGAGACCAGAATTGTGCGTAGTATTCCAACAGTGGCTTAACCAATGTCCTGTACAGCCGCAACATGACCTCCCAACTCCTGTTCTCAATACTCTGACCGATAAAGGAAAGCATACCAAACACCACCTTCACTATCCTATCTACCTGCAACTCCATTTTCAAGAGCTATGAACCTGCACTCCAAGGTCTCTTTGTTCAGCAACACTCCCTATGACCTTACCATTAATTGTACAAGTCCTGCTAAGATTTGCTTTCCCAAAATGCTTTCTTTATTTATTTATTTATTTATTTATTTTACTTTACTATTGAGATGTGAAGGCTCACTTTATCAGAATACCACTGAAATATCCCCCCTTTTTTTTCTCATTAATTGACAGGATGTGGACTTCTCAGAGGGCTGTAAGTCTTTGAAATTCCCTTCCTCAGTGGCAGAATTTTAAAAATATTTTTAAGGCAGAGTTGGATAGATTCTTGATTGACAAGGGGATGCAAGTTTATTGGGGATATGCAGGAGTATAGAGTTGAAGGTGAAGTCAGATCAGCCATGATCCTGTTCAGTGGAGTCTCAGGCTTGAATCTCCCAGAGGCCTCCTCTTGTTCCTTATTTGTATGTTGGTATCTCAGGCAAGGCAGCAGTAATTGCTCTTGAAAAGGTTGTGGTGAGCAGCCACCTTGAACTGCTGCTTTTCTTGGGGTTTGGGGCACTGGGGTTAATGGTAAGTATCTTTTCCCCAGGATGGGGGGGGGGGGGTTCAAGACTAGGGGAGAGGAGAGATTTTAAAAAAGACACAAGGGGCAATTTTTTTACATGGAGGGTGGTTCACATGTGGAATGAATGTCCTGCGGAATTAGTGGATATGAGCGAAATTACAATGATTAAAAAACATTTGGATATGTTCGACATAATCCCAGGGCATTTAAATGGTCATTGGATAGTCATATGGATGAAATGGAATAGTGTAGGTTAGATGGGCTTCAGCTTGGTTTCACAGGTCGGTGCAACATCAAGGGCTGAAGGGCCTGTACTGCACTGTAATGTTCTACGACATGTACTGGTTGGACCAAAAGGTCTGTTTCTGAGCTCTATGACTCAATGACTGGCAGGGAAGCAATTTCAGGATGTTGTTCCTATGACTCTGAAGGATGAGTGATCTGGTTCAAAGTGTGATTGGTGCATGGCATGAAGGAAAATTTACAGGGAGAAAGTGAGGACTGCAGATGCTGGAGTACCAGAGTTGAAAAATGTGGTGCTGGAAAAACACAACAGGCCAGGCAGCATCCGAGGAGCAGGGGAATCGACGTTTCGGGCATAAGCCCTTCTTGATGAAGAAGGGCTTATGCCTGAAACGTCGATTCTCCTGCTCCTCAGATGCTGCCTGGCCTGCTGTGTTTTTCCAGCATCACATTTTTCAACTCAGGAAAATTTACAGGTCTTGGTGTTTTTGTCAAGCCGCTGCCCTTTCTCAAATGATGTTGAAGGAGCCTTTGTTGAGTTGCTGTAGTGCATTTTGTAAATCATAAACACTGCTGCCATTGAGCATAGCTTGTGTAGAGAGTGAATAATGAAGGTGTTAGATGGATGCCAATCAATCAAACTGCTTTGTCCGGATAGTGTCAAGCTTGAGTGTTGTCGTTTCCACTGCACTCATCCAGACATACTCGACACTTGAATTGTGTAGGTAGTGTACAGGCTGTTGAGTGTCAAAAGGTGAGCTAGTTGCCACAGAATTCCTAACCTAAGACCTAGTCTTTTACCCATTTGTATTGAAATACCTGGCCCAGTTCTATTTCTGGTCAGTGGTAATCTGCAGGATAATAGAATATTCAGCAATGGTAATGCTATGGTTCTGGTTGGATACGCCAAATTGTTAAGCTCCTGGGTGAGGAGGGATGACCTGGCTCTTTTTTATTTGTTCAGTCTGTCGCATCAAGGTTAATTTAAGAAGGGACCCTTTTGTTTTTCTCCGGGGTCAAATGAATTTAGATTTAAAAGTTAGCTTAACCAGACTTTCTTAAGTCAATGACCGTGAGTTTATTGGTTACTAATCATGAAAAGAGATAAAGCAACATACATTGTCACAGATTAAAAATGACAAGTGGCTCCAAAAAAGATAAGTTCAAAAATGTATGTGTTAGTTTCTAGCTGGTTTGTGACATATATAGATAGTGGAACTTTGATAATTTAGAAGTAGATTTCAAAATTCCTGGCATTGCAGTTAGTCAGAATTATTTTGTCCTGTTTACTTTTAAACTGGCAAGCTCACTCGCTCTCAACACTCAGTGGGAATCCTTTACTGGTTCTTTGACAGGTGACTTTGACATTTATACCAGTGCTCAAACCTAAGATAGTACACGAGCTTCTTCGCCTCTTAGCACAAATGAGCAAAGTTGAAATTTTCCTTTTAATCCTTTCCCTATATCTTCTTGAAAGAGGAAAGTACAAACCAGTTTCTCCCTACGACTGTCTTTTCTCCCGTCATGTTTAATGCCTGAAATACTCAAGATTAAAGTTTAGTTTGTGGTGTATTTCTCTCTTTTTTGAAACATATTTGAAACCTGAAGGTGCAACACGTCCATATTACCATTGAACTGCCTTTTCATGTGTGGGTTTTAGTCTACCAAGTGTATATGCGCTCTCTCCTGACTGCAACAGCATTTTGCATCCATAGTTATCTTTTTGGTTGCGCAGTTTGTTGTCCTATAATGGGCATTTCATCAATGCAATTTTGCTGTAAGGTGGTTAGTGAATTGGGGAACAAATTTTTAAAACATGAACTCCCTTTGGCTATTATGCAATTTCACCCCATGGTTACCTTAAGTCCACTCCAGGTGTTTACTTCATTTTCAGCAAATGTGGTTGGATGACAGTGTAGATTGTTTGTTTGACTTTTTATTGTTGATGTTTTTATGTGTGTGTATATATATGCACTTTGGATTTAGAGATTCTCCTCATTCTGAGCAATGCACCAAGCCATTCTCCCACCATTGGTGAGCATTCTTACAACATCAACGTGCTCTCATTCAACCCATGGACGAGGGTTCAGTAGCAGCTTTTAAAACTTATTTATGGCACGCATTAAGGAAGCTGATTGCAGCTACTGAGGGGGATAATGAGGACAGTGTTCTTTAATTTTGGAAGAGCTTTAACTTGAAGAATGCTACTGACATCATTGTGGAAAACTGGGGTGATGTCAGTCAGGACAGCTTGCACGCAGTTTGGCAGAAGCTTCTCCCAGATTTTCTTCACTGGTTTTTAAAGGCGTTGAACTGTCATAAAAGCTTTCAGCAATTAAAGAACATTTTGTCGCTCTTGCAAAGCAAGTTGGATTTTAAGTAATGGAGTCTGATCTACAGCACTTGTTGGTGTGGGAGAAATTGAAGCTGGAGATGAAGAAGATGAAGTCTAAGATGCAGCACCATGAGAACTTTCCACTTCTCCTCTTGTGTCTTCTATCCTGAGGGAAGTTGAGAAGCAGTTGCAGCTCTTAGAAGACCATGACTACAATGCAGAACACAGCAGGTCAGCAGCTTGTGGCATAAAGTCTTATCTGGCACTCTGTGAACAGCTTCTTCGTGAAAGAAGACAGATGGCAAACCAGCAAAAACTAGATGCCTTTTTTAAGCCAACCCCCAAGAAACAGTTTGATAATAATAAACCACTGCTGTCCACTTCTGGACTAAATATTTTCTTTGGTCATAACCCTGCATCCAGAACTGCACCTGAATGCAATGATGATGATGACCCTCAGTCCCTGTCGTGATGCTGTACTGTAGCTCTGCAACTCAGAAATCCCTTAGTGTTAGACAAGTGTATTTCCTTTAATTTTGTGTATTTTAGTTGCCTGTTAAATCTGTGTTGATTTTCATTTTTGGTTGAAAAAGTCATAAATCAAATACAAGATTTGGGTTTCATTTTCAATTGCTGGAAAATTAATCTTTTAAAATTTATCACTCTCTCTACATGGATTGTGACAAAATGCATTGGGAAAATATTGAAATGTTCACGTTCACGTTATTCCATGCCTGAAAAATTCCTGCCAATTTTCATATTAACATCTTTTTTCTATTCTGTACCTATCTGGAATTGGGTCACATTTATTGAGAGGATAAAAGATAGTCTTAAGGCAATACCTTATGCAAAAGAACTTTTGTTGTTTTAAATTTCTAAATACATGGTCACAATTACATAAGCCAATGTTAGCATTGCAAGGTTCAAAAAAAAGAAACTGAGACATACTGTGTAATGCGATACTGAAGTCAGGCAAGTCCACTCGGTAATGTTGATAAGTGACCTGCATGTCTTGATCACTTTTTTGGAATCTGTGTGGATTGTCCATTCACTTGGGATTGGAATACTTTCTGTGCTCCAAGTAATGCTACAAGCATACATGCTGATGTGTTGGCTGCTTCTAAGAAAATTTGTGGTTTTCTTTTTGTCCCATGCCTGAAATCTGTAAAACAGTGCAGATTTAGCAATAGGTTTGACATCCCAAGACTTGGCTGTATGTTCCTCTTGCTTATGAGCTCTCTATTCAGTTTCTGTACAGTCAGTCAAGTTGAGATTTTCGCCAGACCTGTCTTAACCCTTCTGAAATTGGAGCGATTTCAGTTTCTAGGGACAACAGCCTAATGTTTGGCAATGGACTGTGCATGAATATCATGACTACTGTGTATTGATGGAGGACTGAGTACACACTGTGCTCCATATGGAAGGTAGTGGACCATAGTTAACAGCTGTTGTATGTCAACATCTTTTATTGATGTGTGCTAAATTTTCATTTTGGCAAATTGAATGGTGGGTTGTTGATATTTTTAATATATCCCCTGGAACTTTCTTCAAGTTAATTCTGCTTAATGAAATTTGGCAAGCAAGTGAAGTGAACTTGTCAGTAATTATGCTGCAACAGAAAATACTTGCTTCGCTTGCTTACATTAAACAGCCTTGTATAAACTGTGATCCACCAGTACGTGTTAAATTAATGACACTGTGTACCACATTACTGATAGTTATCCCTTTCAGTAAGAAATAACAAAAACAGCATTGAACACTCTGAAAGCTTGTGCAGTTGGCATTTTGGAAAAAAGTAAGTATCTCGCTGCTAGCCACCTAAAGTTCAAATTAAAACTAAGCTAAAGTTAAGTAGAAAGATGCCTGTAGCCACAAGGTTACAAATGTTAGGGAAATTCAATTTTAATAGGGTTAAATGGAATGTATTGTTTTAAACACAAGAACTGGAATCAGAAATAGGGAATTCAGTCTCTTGAGCCTACTCCGCCATTTTAATATGATCATGGCTGGTCTCGTCTTGGCCTCAATTCTACATTCCTGCCCATTCCTCCCAGAACTCTTAACCCATTACTAATTAAAAATCTGTCCATCTCCTCCCTTTATATTTATTCAGTGTCCTGACATCCACCGCACCCTAGGGTAGTGAATTGCACAGATTTGTGATTCTTTTTTTGAGAAGTGATTTTAGAGTCATAGAGTCATAGAGATGTACAGCATGGAAACAGACCCTTCCATCCAACCTGTTTCTCCTCCTCTGTTTTAAATCTGCCACCCTTTTAGCCTAAAACCACGACCACTTATACTAAATTGTTCTCCTTGTGGGGCAGTCTTCTCTGTCTAT
This sequence comes from Chiloscyllium plagiosum, assembly GCF_037043375.1. Classification (NCBI taxonomy): domain Eukaryota; kingdom Metazoa; phylum Chordata; class Chondrichthyes; order Orectolobiformes; family Hemiscylliidae; genus Chiloscyllium; species Chiloscyllium plagiosum. The sequence continues at coordinate 44,609,159 of NW_028270140.1, forward strand.
TTTGTCTATTCCTTTTTAGCATCTTTTATATCTCCAATTTGATTTCTCTTCATTCTTTGAAACACTAACGAATCTAACGTAAACTGGTCAACCTCTCCTCATAAGACATGCCCTTAATTTCTGAACAAGCCTTTTACCTGTGGTAAACTTGAATTTTGATACAGTGCAAGCTCTGTGGAGAAATCTGTCTTTAATGTATGCTCCCTGACGTCGCCTAGAGATGGAAAAGTCTATAGTTTCACTCTGTGTGGGATTACATCCAGAAATTGAATAGTTCATTGTGAAATGAAGCCTGTCCAAATCACTGATTAATCTTGACATATTGTAGATAAATTATTGCTTGTTAGTACAGAACTTAAACATTTTTAGAAAGAAGTCAAAACTTTTCCTCTTCTACTCATTGGGACTAAGACACACATATATCGAACTTGAGAAAAGAACATCAATTCAGACAGATTGGGGGGGAACAGATGTTGATTATTTGGACCCTTATTAGCATAGAGGTGCAGCAGGACCTATTAATGGTCAATCTTAATGACCTAATGAACTTCAGATGAGGCAGTTTGACTGATCAGGATGCTGGTTTGGGTAATGGGGTAGGGGTTGGAGTGAAAATGGAGTTATGTATGAATAAACCTCTTGTTCAGCTACAGAGTTGGGGCAAATTATATTTGTGTTCTAGCACACGAAAATAAAATGTGCCATTACTCCAACAGCCTTAGCTTGAAATTATTAGCACAGTCTGGATTATTTATAAATACTGTCCAATAGTAAAATAGCATCAAGTGCTGAACACTGTTGAGTTTACTGCAAACAATGAATTTTCAGTTTCTACAAATCTACAGGTTTATGCATTTTGTAAAGTGAGGCCCATTTGTTTTGTTTGTCACAACATGTTGGCGTCACTGGCTAGGTTAGCATTTATTGCCTGTCCCCAATTGCTCAACGGGTAGTGAAGGATCAATACCCCCAGGGTCCAGGAGTGTAAAGCACAGCACCAGACTACCCTCTCAGCTGTCTGGAGCAATCCCCAGAAATATAGGAAGGAGTTCCATGTCTTTCTGTACTCCGTGAGAGTACGTTCCATCATCTTCCCTCCCCTCCAATACCTCTCACACTCACTGTATTTCTCCTCCTGTACCCACCTCCCAACAAGTCTCAAGCTCTACCACTCACTATTGCCTGCAACACCTTCAAACACCCAGTCAAATCCATGACATCTCTAACCTTGCAGCATGCCCTATGTGTTACCTGCTCAACCTGCTCACCTCCCCACCTCTAACAACAATCATATTTGTGCCACTGACTTTATCTTCTTAATATCTGCAACTCTCCAATTGCAGGTTGAAAACAGTCTGTAATAGACAGAACTCTTCATGCACTGCCGTTCAACTCCTCAACCCTAACGAGGAGAGAATTCTGACTCTGACCTGTTCATGCAGGCCCTGGACTGACTTTGCTAGGAACCCTTGACCAAAGACTATTTCTCTTGACTTTTGCTGTGCCTGCACTAAGTGGCATGGAAAGGCAATAGTTGTTGTGGTTCTGTTCGCTGAGCTGGAAGTTTTTGTTGCAAACGTTTCGTCCCCTGGCTAGGCGGCATCATCAGTGCTTGGGAGCCTCCTGCGAAGCGCTTCTTTGATGTTTCCTCCGGTGTTTATAGTGGTCTGTCCCTGCCCCTTCCGGTTGTCAGTTTCAGCTGTCCGCTGTAGTGGTTGGTATATTGGGTCCAGGTCGATGTGTTTGTTGATGGAGTTTGTGGATGAATGCCATGCCTCTAGGAATTCCCTGGCTGTTCTCTGTCTGGCTTGCCCTATGATAGTAGTGTTGTCCCAGTCGAATTCATGTTGCTTGTTGTCTGCGTGTGTGGCTACTAAGGATAGCTGGTCGTGTCGTTTCGTGGCTAGTTGATGTTCATGCATGTGGATTGTTAGCTGTCTTCCTGTTTGTCCTATATAGTGTTTTGTGCAGTCCTTGCATGGTATTTTGTACACTACATTAGTTTTGCTCATGTTGGGTATCGGGTCCTTTGTTCTGGTGAGTTGTTGTCTGAGCGTGGCTGTTGGTTTGTGTGCCGTTATGAGTCCTAGGGGTCGCAGTAGTCTGGCTGTCAGTTCTGAGATGCTCCTGATGTATCTGTTGATGAAGTTGTGCGGGTATCCGTTTTTGGCGAATACCTTGTATAGGTGTTCCTCCTCTTCTTTTTGCAGTCCTGGTGTACTGCAGTGTGTTGTGGACCTTTTGAATAGTGTCCTGATGCAGCTTCGTTTGTGTGTGTTGGGGTGGTTACTTTCATAGTTTAGGACTTGGTCTGTGTGTGTGGCTTTCCTGTATACTCTTGTAGTGAATTCTCCGTTCAGTGTTCTCTGTACCATCACGTCTAGGAATGGGAGTTGGCTATCCTTTTCTTCTTCTCTCGTGAATCGGATTCCTGTGAGTGTGGCGTTGATGATCCGGTGTGTTTTTTCTATTTCCGTGTTTTTAATGATTACAAACGTGTCATCGACATATCTGACCCAGAGTTTGGGTTGAATTTGTGGTAGGACTGTTTGTTCTAACCTTTGCATAACTGCCTCTGCTATGAGTCCCGAGATTGGTGATCCCATGGGTGTTCCGTTGATTTGTTCGTATATCTGGTTGTTGAATGTGAAGTGTGTTGTGAGGCACAACTCCAGTAGTTTAAGTATGCCGTCTTTATTTATAGGTTCAGCATCCTGTTTTCTGTTCTGTATGTCCAGTAGGTTGGCTATTGTTTCTCTGGCTAGGGCTAAGAAGAAGAGGAACACTTTTATAGAAGGTATTTGCCAAAAACGGATACCCGCGCAACTTCATCAACAGATGCCTAAGAGAAAGACCACGGAACGAGGACATACCACAACCAAAAGGACTAGCCACACTACCATACATCAGGAGCATCTCAGAACTGACAGCCAGACTACTGCGACCCCTAGGACTCATAACGGCACACAAACCAACAGCCACGCTCAGACAACAACTCACCAGAACGAAGGATCCGATACCCAACATGAGCAAAACTAATGTTGTGTACAAAATACCATGCAAGGACTGCACAAAACACTATATAGGACAAACAGGAAGACAGCTAGCAATCCACATACATGAACATCAACTAGCCACGAAACGACACGACCAGCTATCCTTAGTAGCCACACACGCAGACAACAAGCAACATGAATTCGACTGGGACAACACTACTATCATAGGGCAAGCCAGACAGAGAACAGCCAGGGAATTCCTAGAGGCATGGCATTCATCCACAAACTCCATCAACAAACACATCGACCTGGACCCAATATACCAACCACTACAGCGGACAGCTGAAACTGACAACCGAAAGCGGCAGGGACAGACCACTATAAACACCGGAGGAAACATCAAAGAAGCGCTTCGCAGGAGGTTCCCAAGCACTGATGATGCCACCTAGCCAGGGGATGAAACGTTTGCAACAAAAACTTCCAGCTCGGCGAACAGAACCACAACAACGAGCACCCAAGCTACAAATCTTCGCACAAACTTTGAAAGGCAATAGTGATATGAGCCTGGTATCTCTGCCTGAGAGTGACAGTGTTAAAAGGCAAGGCAAAAAGTGATGCAGTGAGCAAATAGGCTCAGTGAGTGAGCAATTTGATAATCAACAAAGTTTCCAGAGATACAGGCTGACGCAGTCAGTGACCTGGGTGCCTATTCCTATGTGCATGGTGTCATTGATGCAACATTACAATGATCATTATTGATGCACCTTGTGACGCCAGCACTAATATAAAAAAAAGACTGTGCGCTTTTGGGGCTTAATTGTATTAATTATGAAACAGGGAACAGTTGAAAAATTGTTGGTAAAACAAATCTGAGAGTTGGATTAGGTAAAAATTTCCTTCATTCAAGATGTTTGTTATGCATATTTTAGAAGTTAAGAGAAACTTCTATTTTCAAAAAAAATTGTTCATTTGTTACTGCTTGACTTTGTGAATAGTGAAGAGTTGTTTATCTGACCGGTTCTGTGAAGAGAGTCTTTGTGAAAGTCCCTCCAGCAGTACTGTATTTTGATTCAGGTAAACATCATTTCACATATATAGTAAAAGGTAAGCCTCTAGCTGAAGGTTGATAATATTTTCATTTTGTGAGAATATAATAAGCATTTATAAAGGGAGCCTTTTATGCATTTGTCAAAACAAATGCTCCAGAACATTGACTATTTAAAGGTCTCTATTTCAGCCATCATTCTATGTTAGAAATCTTCCCTCTGAGTCAGAAATATAACAAATCAGCATGACATGTCAGGGCAATACAGTAAAAAGGTTGTTATTTTGAAGAAGATTGGTAGTGCTCTTAATAAAAACCCAAAAAAGCACGGATGCTGTAAATCCGAAACAAAAACAGAAGTTGCTGGAAAAGCTCAGCAGGTCTGGCAGCTTCTGTGCAGAGAAATCAAAGTTACTGTCTCGGGTCCAGTGACCCTTCCTCAGAACTCAGAATGTGGTCGTGCTCTTCCTTGGTGTTATTCACATCTCAAAAGCTAGAAGTAGATTATCTAGTTTATCGCCTCGTTGCTGCTTGCAGGACCTTGCTCCATACAAATCTTATTCCAACATTGATTACACTTCAAACAAAATCTCTAATTGCTATAAATTGCTTGGTATCCAGAGATTATGGATGTCATAGCATAAATGCACTTCCTTTTTCAGTCTTTTTTTTCAATTTAACTGAAGTCCTTGAATGCTTAGAGAAAAGTATTCCTTTTTGTTTCCTTTTTGTATTCATATTGAGTAGGCGAATGCGTGCATACAATTGGGCAGTTGTCACCTAATGAAGGAACTGCGCTCTGAAAGCTAGTGCTTCCCATTAAACCTGTTGGATTATATCCTGGTGTTGTATGATTTTTAATTTTGTACACCCCAGTGCAAAACCGGCATCTCCAAATCATGGGCACAGTAAGTACTGTTAAGAAAGTAAAAGGTTACTAACCTTCTTCTCTGAATACATGATCAGCACAATTGAGCAATATCTACCAATATATAATAAAGTTAATCTGTTGAAATATTTCAAAACTTTCCAAATAGATTTTTCATGTTTCAAAGAATACTTGATGAATATAGCCCAACAGTTAATTTTGTGGTCTAGGGTATCTTTTGTTTCTCTCATTTGTAAACTGCAGCTAGGAAGGTGCTTACAAAACTCTGAATCAGCATTTGTCTTTTTAATGGCAATACTCTGAAGCATTGCAAACTGTGAGGATCGCAGGGTAGAACTTAAAAAGGACATTGACATGATGGAGTGGGTAGACACGTGGTAGATGAAGTTCAATGCTGAGAAGTGTAAGGTGGTAGATTTTGTTTTTAAAAAAAACATGTAAAGGTAAAATAAGATTTCGGGCACAAAGTAAAAATGCTCAGAGCTGGAGCAGGCACGATGGGCCAACTGGCCATCTGCTATGTAATAAATCTGAGCGTCTCTTTACAGCCATTTACTGTCAGACAAAAATTAAGAGAAATTGTTTTGCTGCTGAACCAGTTATCATTATTTACCATGGCATGCAGGCTAGGTAATTCTTTTGAAGAATTGTTCCAGATTACCAGTAGGCTGTTCATTTGAGATATAATACTGCCTACCCAAGAGGGGACTATCTGCTGTTTTCTTGGAAGGAAGGTACTTTGGTTGGCAGGTGATATCCTGAATCCTCAATCCTCTCCTTTCCTGTGAGCACAGGAAGACTTGGTCAGATAGACCAAATGTTGTCATCCATGCATTTATGACCACTTGTGAAATAGTGGGGCTTGTTTTCCAGCACACACTTGCCATCAGAAACATGACAGGTGTGACAACAGATGACAGTCTGGTATATCTATGAGTACTATATATTGAGGTAAATTAGTATTGTGAAGAAGCTCAAGCCTAAAGAGAGTTCTTGACGCAAACCCAAACCCAAACTCAAGGATCTGAGTTTTAAACCATGCAAGAAAGAAAGAGATCCACACATATATGAATATATATTGTGTGTTCTTTTGGCAATCTGTGTTGGTGCAGTGCCAGGACTGTAGACACAGCTATCCAGCTCAGATCACAATCTCACATTAGCAATGTGCTTATTGGCCAGTTAATCTTTAGATAGTGTTAACTGAGGGGTAAATGTTACCCAAGATATAGGCAGAACCTCCCGTTCTTTGAACTCATGCATTCATTTGTTTTCACAGCCACCTGAACTTTGGCCTTTAATGCATTTTATCAGAAAAGTTTGATGTAATTGCACTCTCTCTTTTTGCACTGAATTGTTAAACTTGAATTTAATGTGTTTTCTCTGAATCAGTGGATAGTGATTTCGATCTCTTTGCCAAAGACTTGAAGTTGTTGGCTCAAACCTTTTGCTGGAGCCTCACCATCGTGGGAAAAATACTGAAAATCCACATCAGAATTCACTTTGCACGTCATTTCTGATTTTAAAAGCGAGAATTTATGATATCTTGGGCTTTGCATGTATGGTTCCTAGCCTTAAGTGGCCAGTTGCCTCCATTTTAAATTTGAGTTTTGGTATAAAGGCAGAAATTGCTGGTGAAACTCAGCAGGTCTGCCAGTAAATTGGACCTAAAATGTTAATTCTATTTTCTATCCAAAGATGCTGCCAAATTTGCCAAGCTCCTCCAGCTATTTCTGCTTCTGTTTCAGATTTCCGATTTGCAACATGCACTGTTCTTTGTCAATAGATGTGAAGCTCGAAGAGCACAGTAGGTCAGACAGTATGTAAGGAGCAGGAAAGTCAATGTTTCAGGCCAAGCCCCTTCGTCAGAACTGGGGACGGGAGCCCAGAAGTAAATGGAGGTAGGGGGTTTGGGCTGGGGGAAGGGTAGGTGGGACGGTGATAAGTGGGGGTTGTTGTGATTGGTGAGTATTGTATTGTGGTGGGATAGGTGAGTAGGAAGATGGACAGGTTAGGTCAGGTCGAGGCAAGGGGAGGCCTAGACATGGGGTAAGGATAGAGGTGGAGGGGCTTTGAATCTGGTGAAGTCAACATCGAGACCATTAGGCTGTAAGCTCCTCAGGTGAAATATCAGGTGTTGTTGCGCCAGCTTACGTTGACCTCACTCTGACAGAGGAGGAGACCAAGAATGGACATGTTGCCAGGGAAGTGGGAGTGGGGGGAATTAAAATGGGTGACAACCGGAAGGTTGAGTTGGTTAGTGTGTGCAAAACGCTGATGCTCAGTGCATCAGTCGCCGAGTCTGCGTTTGGTCACCCCGATGTAGCGGAGATCACGTTGGGAGCAACAGATGCAATACATCAGCTTAGGTGACATGCAGGTGAATCTCTGTCAGTTCTGGAAGGATTGTTTAGGCATTTAGATGGTGGTGAGAGGGGGATTGTAGGGGCAGGTGTTGCACCTCTTCCCCCCAGCCCCACCCCTTCCCTCTAAATACTTCTGGGTCCCCACCCCCTCTCCTCTCCCCAGTCCTGATGAAGGGTTTTTGCCTGAAATGTTGATTTCCTGCTCCTTGAATGCTGTCTGACCTGTTGTGCTCTTCTAGTTTTACATCTACTGACTCTGACTTCTAGCATCTGCAGTCCTTTGTTTTATTTTGGAATTTTGGTGTTCCTGGTCTTTTGAATCCAGAGTGTGTAGAGCAGATCCATATCTGAGCGGAAGTGAAGTATCTGTGTCAATGCTAAATATAGAATGAACCATTAACCTGCTGTTTAGGCTGGTTGAGAAAGGCTGCTGGATGTCTTGGCTACCATTTATCCCTCGGGGAATAGACAATAAGCTGTTGGCAAATTGGCTTTCATGGTTCTTGTATCACAAATTCCCTACAGTATGGAACCAGTCCACACCGACCCTCCGGAGAGTAACCCACACAGACCCCTTTCCCTTTTGACTAATGCACCGAACACTACGGGCAATTTACCAAGACCAATTCGCCTAACCTGCACATCTTTGGACTGTGAGAGGAAACCAGAGCACCCGGAGGAAACCCACGCAGACACTGGGAGAATATGCAAACTCCACACAGTCAGTCGCCTGAGATTGGAATCGAACCTAGAACCCTGGTGGTTGAGGTAGCAGTGTTAACCACTGAACCACTGTGCCGCCCCAATTTCTAAACTAGAATATCAATGAATGTGAACTGCTTTAGGCATTGAAGATTATGGAAGGTCCTATTGAACTTATGATTCATTTCTTTGATCTCTGCAGTGGGGATTACCCCATGATCTCATATTTCACAGGATAAGAGTATGATGGTTGAGGTAAACTTTTAGCAGCTTCAAATGGATAATTTTAGTTTCTGAGGTATCATTGGCATTTTTCTATTAGAAAGAAATAATTACCTGTACATAGAGGGCACTGGTACACATCAAACATAATGCTAGAGAAGGGCAGGGCTTTCCGGGAGCTACTGTAGTGAGGACAGGATTGAACACCTGTTGACTGCATGGGTTTCCCCCGTTGGTTTCACGGTCTTCACTACCGTTTTATCCATTTGAGCTGACTAATCTCTTGCTGCACCTTCAACAAACACTTAGAATATGTCCTTTGCTATTGTTGATCAACTGAACTTCACGTGTTGTTACATTAACTTTGGCTTGCTCAGATAAAGAAAGGATATAAGATAAATATGCCACCTTCTTTAATATAGTATGGAGTATAAACTGCATGATTGGATAACTGATTGGACAAAAGTGACTGATGGAATTCTGTGTTTTTTTTAAATGAGAGATCCTTCATTTTGGATCAACATTAGAAGTCTAAAGTTATGTTTTTAAATGATATAAAAAAACTAGCAAGTGTAATGACCTCAATAGTTTCAGGACTACAGGTGCAAGGATGATAAAATATCAAGAAATGGTACAGAAAATAATCAAAAAACCAATTGAAATGCAAGCCTTTGTTTCAAGGCAGGTTGAATACGAAGGAAAGAATCTTCTGCTGTGGTTAGACAAAAAATGTCTTTCAAAGGTAAGAGATGATAGCCGAGAGGGGGTATCGCAAGACAATTAATCCTGAGACCCAGGAGCCGGGTTTGAATCCCACCGCTGACTCCTTCAGGGAAGGAAGTGTCCATCCTTACCTGGTCTGGCCTACATGTGATTCTAGACCTATAGAATAGAGGATTGGCTGACATTTTTCATAGAGTCTATTTTTCGTAGAATCCCTACAGTGTGGAAACAAGCCATTCAGCCCAACAAGTCCACACCAACCCTCCAAAGAGTGACCCACGCAGACCCATTGCCCTACCATATTAATCTACATTTACCCCTGACTAATGCACCTAACCTACACATCCCTGAACACTTTGGGCAATTTAGTTTGGTCAATTCACCTGATCTGCACATCTTTGGACTGTGGGAGGAAACCAGAGCACCCGGGGGAAACCCATGCAGTCACTGGGAGAATGTGCAAACTCCACCTAGACAATCGCCCGAGGCTGGAATCAAACCTAGGTCCCTGGCACTGTGAGGCAGCAGTGCTTACCACTGAGCCACCATACCACCGGAGTCACCGACTGGCAGAAGGCAGAGAGTGGAGATAAAGGTGTCTTTTTTCAAGTTGGTCAAATTCTGCTCCTATATTGCCTGACCATTTATGGGATGTGGGCATTCCTGTCAAAAGCCAGCATTTATTGCCCATGCCTAATGATGTTTCAGAAGATGGCAGTGAGCTGCTGCCTTGAATTTTCTACTCCTTGTGTGAGGAAGGGAATTCCAGGATTTTGACTGAGTAATAGTGATGGAACAGTGATTTATTGTCTGGTAGAGGTGTTCTTATTGCATGTGCAGTTCTTGACATCCTAAATGGTAGAATTCAAAAGTTTGGAAGATATTGTTGAAGGAACCTTTTGGTGAGTTGTTGCAGTGTTTATAGATGGTGCGCACTGCTGCCACAGTGTGTTAGTGGTGAAGGGAGTGAATGTTGAAGCTGATGGATAGGGTACCAGCCAAGGAGGCTGCTTTTTCCTGGATGGTATCAAATTTCTGGAGCATTGTTATTGCTGCTACTGCTGTTGTCCCAGAGTGGTACAATGATGCTCGGTATTGAATTGCTAGACCTGTATGAGGTCTACAGCTGTACAACATGAAGGGAGAGATTCTCAATGTGAATATAGGACTTTGACTTTGAGGACTATGCAGTGGTAACTCCTTCCAAAACTGTCATGGGCTGATCCACCTGTAATAGGTAATGGCTGTGGATCAGACTAAGTATGTTTTCCCTCTTCTTTGTTCCTTGCCACCTGCCAGCAACCAAGGTTTTTTTTAGGATTTAGCATTTTCTGACTAAGTTGGTAAGCAACTACTTTTGGAGATAGAAATTGGTGTCCCCATTCCAGGCTACCTCTGTGTCCTTGCTACTCTGTGTTCCTTCATCTGGGGGATACGTTAGGTATTCAGCAGGAAGTTATTTTCCAATCTGGTAATTTTTCAATCCAAAAGAAGGAATCAGGAGTTGGTCTACTCTTGACATATTTATTCCAACTCTTCATTCATCTTAATGAGATGACTATGCTCTTGTGCAGATCAGTCCCTTCTTCATGCTAATTCTAAAATAGTGCTTCAATTAACATTACTGTTCCGAATCATACTTGGAACATACACATATTCACATTGAATTAGCTCAGCATTTACAGCATCTGCATGCTTCCTTGTCCATATTTGGCTTAATGCCAGGAGATTTCATGGGTCTGGAGTTACTGGTCCAACAATCCATAATGGTATTGTTAATTACAGATTTATTGATTTGAATTTAAATTCCACAAATTGTCCAACTGCTGATCGGACAAGACAGACTCTGATGATGTCTGGGGCCTAGTCACAACCAATAAATCATATCTTATGTGAGATACAATTGCTTGGCTAGTGTGTGAGACACAGCCCTTTCAATTGTACAACAACCTCTCCTCTCTCTCTCTCTCTCTCTCTCTCTCTCTCTCTCTCTCTCTCTCTCTCTCTCTCTCTCTCTCTCTCTCTCTCTCTCTCTCTCTCTCTCTCACCCCCCCCCCCCCCCCCCCAGCCATGTTAGTAAGGAGGATCTGAGCTGGAGCGTACTTAACTCCTGATGATGCTCGGTATTGAATTGCTAGACCTGTATGAGGTCTACAGCTGTACAACATGAAGGGAGAGATTCTCAATGTGAATATAGGACTTTGACTTTGAGGACTATGCAGTGGTAACTCCTTCCAAAACTGTCATGGGCTGATCCACCTGTAATAGGTAATGGCTGTGGATCAGACTAAGTATGTTTTCCCTCTTCTTTGTTCCTTGCCACCTGCCAGCAACCAAGGTTTTTTTTAGGATTTAGCATTTTCTGACTAAGTTGGTAAGCAACTACTTTTGGAGATAGAAATTGGTGTCCCCATTCTATGTGGTTACAATCCTTTCAGACATTGCTCCTGCAGTTTAGATGTAACTGACTGGCTTTCTAGCTCATTTTGTGGGTTTGGAGACACATGTAGGCCAGACCAAGTAAGACTGATAGATTTATTTCACTAAAGGGTACTGGGTGAACGAGAGGCTTTTTTTTTAATGTTAGTGGTTGCTGAGACTAAGATTTAAGTGTATATTCACTAATTGGATTTGAATTCCACAGCTATTATGGTGGAATTTGTATTCATTTCCCAGACCATTAACCTGGATAAATCTGCATTAATGACATTAGTGCTGTGTCAACACCTTCCTTATTACTGTATGCAGTCAGCTATAACACTTTCCAACAATGAATGCACCACAAAATAATTTCTTTTTGACTGTAACCTGCATTAGTTTCTCACAGATGTTATGTAAATGTAAATCTCTTTGTCCACCTGCCTGTCTGTCCTTCGTTTCTGTCTTTCTTTCCCATACATGTAACACGTTCAACCTTGTTTGAATGCCACTTACTCATTGCTCATTGGAGATGTACTAAACTGATATGTCATTAACTGCATTACCTTCCCAAATTCTATGTAAGCAAAGGCTTTTTACCAATCATCATATCATTGCTAACTTTTCAAAAAATTTAATTATGTTTAACCAGAATCTCTATCCAAATATGCAGCCCTTGACAGTGTAAAATTACTTCACATATCTCATTGGAAGTATCATGTGAAGTTAACAATTAACCGGTTTCTGGTTAAATCCAAGATTTTAAATATCAAAATATAATATTATTGTCAAACACCACTTGCGCAGTGAACACCATCTTCTCTCAGACTGTGCTTTAGTAGTCTTTATTTGTGCCACAAATTAGTTTAAACATTCAGGTTGTGTCCTTTTGGCTCCTTGCTTGTTGGGCATCGCCTGCCTATGACAGCTTGCACAATTGCACTGTGGCTTACAATTGTGCTGTAAGATAGAGGAGAAAGAATCCAGAATGTGCTAATGTGAAACCCCTTTTCCATCTTGAAGGGGATGTTCAACAATTAATGTTGATCAGATAGTGAGAACAGAAATTTCATATGGATCTACTATATGGTTTATGCTTTGGGGGAAGTTCTGAGACTTTTTTTTAAGTGGAAGAATTGGTGCAGCGTGCTTAACATTTTTCTCCTTGCGTAACTGTGTATTCTTTGACCCTTCTAATGTCATTTTATGGTTGCACTTTGAAATATTATCACTGCCTCTTTTAATTTGGTTTTGATGTAATTTACTATTATTACGTGTACTGAGCTACAGTGAAATGTATTGTTTTGCATGCTAACCAGACAAATCATTCCTTACATAAGTACATCGAGCTAATAGAACAGAATGTAGAATGTAGTTGTATAGCTACAGAGAAGGTGCAGAGAAAGATTATCTCTAATAGGAGAGGTCCATTCGTAAGTCTGAAAATAGTGGGGAAGAAACTGTGTTCTTCAATCTGTTGTATGTTTTAAAACTTTGCTATCTTCTGCCCAATAGAAGAGAGTATGACCAGGGTGGAGGTTTCTTTGAACATGTTAGCTGCTTTCCTGAGGTAGCAGGAAGTGTAGACTAATTTTTGTGATGGAGTAGACTGTGTTCAGAACTCTCCTTTCCACAATGACCATTTCTTTCTCCCTCTCTACTGCCTAACTGTTTGCATGTTGGATTGTGCATCCTCTTCCTGAAGGAGTGTAATCATTTCTTGCATACTAAATAGCAGCATTAATTCCAGTCTCGTATTCTTGACTATTTGTTATGCTTTGAGATTCAGAGATTTTGAGTAATTGATTTCTTGCTAAGACACTACTTACCTTCAGGTGACAGGAGTACCCCATCATGTACAGTGAGCAACTAATCTCTGAAAGGCTAACCTGACTCTCTGAGCATTAGATTGTGCCTAATTCCTCAACAGAGCCAGCTAGATCAGGAGTGCAAGGTATGGGCTGGTGACCGGAATTGGCTTGTACTCGAAAAGGCATTCCAGGAAATTGGAAAAAGAGGGTTAGGAATCATGGATTTAGACTCCAGTCACCATTTTTGTCCTTGTATGGCATTTCCCCACCTCCATGAAAATCCAGCCCAGCAGTTCCAACTAATGACCTTTTGTCTTCCCAGTCGTAACCTGAAATATTTTCTTCTCTCTTCTCTCCTCTCTCTTTGTACCCCACCCCACCTCACTCTCTCCCTCCACCCACGTCTTTAGCCATTGTAGAAAATTTACAGCATGCTTTTGTTTTAGATTTACAATGTCTGTATTTTGCTTCTGATAATTTTTTGATTTAATTTTTTTGGCGTTTAGGAAATGTGAAGTGAGTTGACTCTGCATTTTGTGAATGGGGCATGTGGCTCTGACTCTTTTTGGACCTGCTGGAGTTGCCCAAATCCAAATATGGCATCTGTGGCTAACCTCTTCCTGCTCATTACTTTTTTTTTGGTTTTCTTGAACATCTGTTCAATTTTGTGAGGACCGCTGACTTTAGGATTAGTCAGAGAGCAAAACCAATCCTATTGTTGATATATTTATTACGAGGCGATACCAGTTGCCAGTCGCAAATGAAATACACTACACCATAGATTGATTAGTTCAATAATTAGGGTCTGGAAACCTAGTTGATATTGCATTGAAGCCCTGTTATTGTGTTCAGCTCAACTCTCAAGGAGTTGGGATGACAGGAAAGGAAGTCTGAGAGATGCTAGATCAGACTAGATCAGAGTCAGGCTAGGTTTGTGTTGGCCTGCATTCAATAATTCAAGTTAATTTGGATGCTTTGTTCATTCATGTCCAACTTTTTCATCATGTTGTAAGAAGAAAGAGAATGGTGTGGTGCTAATGTGACTGGACTAGTAATCCAAAGGCCCAAACTCATGTCCTGGGAGTAGGCAGTTGATTGATTAATTCATCGAACTTAAATATCATCTGGCATACAGAGACAGTCTTAGTGATGCTGATCATAGAAATTTGTCATTGATTATGAATTAGATATTTTGCAATGATATCAAATGAAGGACATCTGCCATCCTTACCTGGTCTAGTCTGTATGTAATGCCAGCTCCACAAAAATGTGGCTAGGAAGCCAATTAGTTCATGGCAACTAGAACTGAGCGACAACTGGCGATGCCAACAACACCCGTTTCCAATAAGAGAATAGTGAAGTAAAAAATATATATTTAGGGATGCCCTAAAGTTGTAAAAGATGTTACTTGAATCAAGTCTCTCTTTCTTGCTAAGTAAATTCATGTTTTATTTCCCTTTCTTTCTTGAAATTGGATCTAAGTTCTTCAGATTCTAGTCACCTGTACTTTTGACTTTTGAGCTTTGACTTGTTTTCTTTGTAGCCGTTCAAACCAAACAGCGCAGGGTTTATATGTACCACCTCATCATGCTGGTGTGCCTTCCCTTGGCCTATAACATTCCTGTCAGCCCAGTATTTACTGATCGGCACTGGTTGTTTTGATTTTTGTTTTGAGTTCTTAATCTTACTTTCAAAATCCTCTATAACTTTGCATCTCCCTATGGCTGCATTCTCTTCCAAATCCACAATGCTCCAAGCTGGGAATAGGTAGTCAGGCAATCTGAATTGTGGTGTTGCAGTGAATTCCTCCAGGAATGGAGGAGAGGAGTTGTCTCTCTCTTGTGGTTGTGGTTTAATGTTTGCATGCTAACAAGTTAAAATGTTTATCCAAGTGAGTTATGTTTCTATTTAAAGAAGGGAAATGTGTTTCCTGGTTTTGATCAGTCTATGTATGTATGTATGTTTTATTTGGGAAAAACAAGCTCATTTCAGTGAATCTTTAAATTTTGTGAATTACAGGTTTAAGGAGCTGGGTCAAATCATCTGATGCATGCTGTGGATGTGAGGAAGCTTTGTGAGGTAAATGAAATTACTTTTATAATTTGGGTTTTTTTAAAAAGAAGTGGTATTCAGATTTTGGTGCAATAAGTTTATCACATGAACGGTGGGTGTCATCAGGGCTTGTGAACGCTGATGTTGAGTGCCTGCTTCTAAGTATAATTGGGGTGCAATAGAATCATTCAACATAGAGCGAGGATGAGACAGCATTCTTCAGTATCTGTACACCACTGTAGTCACATACAACAAGACCACCTGGATGCATCTTCAAGTGACAGAGGAAGGACAATTTCAAAATAAATATTCAGCAATGCGGCAAATCATTTGAGTGAGAGTTTGTATGGCTCTCAAATCTAACATGGGTGGTTGGTAATTCCACCAAGTCACCTACATGAAAGAATCTTGACATTGAATGTGGGTATTATCAAGAACGGAAAAGTCAGTGGGTGCTGAGACTATATGCAATTCAAACTGTTGGAAAATTGACCAGTAAATTTATCATAGCAGGGAAATTCAATCACTTGTTTTTTCTGTAATTAACAATATTTATGTTTGAAACAGTATTATATTTGATGTTATCTTTTTTGAGGCTCTGCCTTGGTTAATAGATCTGAGTAATATTCAAGGAACAGAACAATGTTATCATGCAACAGGACTTTGTAAGTCCCTTGGTCAGAATCTGCAAACATTTAGGCTTGAGACTGTAACTTGGGCATCAAATACAAGAATTTATTGAGATGAGATTCTTTGAGCAAGTGTATGGGGTGGAAGGAAGTGAGGAGTGTCAGAATGTTACTTGTGGCTCACTCAACCAAATTAATCCCAGTTGCTTTTTAGTTGCTGGGAATGGGGTTTTAGGAGGCAAAGGAAGTTCTATGATATACTTGCTTGGAATGTCTTCTGAGTCCGATGGAGAGGCATCCTCCAATTTTGTTTTTAAGTGTGTTTGCAATGATGGAGTTAAACATTAAAGCCTGTGAAAATTTGAGGTTAACACAGTGAATGCAGTAATAATAAATGTTATGTTGTGTTGCCTTTGTCATTTGGAATGTAATATTAGTTGTTTTAAGCATAAGTATTTTCAAATGTTTTGAGAATTGTTGTTAAACCTGGTAGAGAGTGATGGTTTGACTACAGTTGGAGTTCTTCATTCATTTCTGACTATCCTACTGCAAAAACTATGTACAGGTAATGTAGGAGATGGAGGAAAATTAAACCTATTTTCACAGCTGTTACTGCTACTGTATAACTGTAAAGAAAGATGGAACAGAGCAGGAATCCTTTCTCTGGAAAAGCCAAAGTTGTAAGGTAGAGGTTTGTATCGCCTGTGGGATTGTTGTAGAACAATCTCTACTTACAGGGCGTCCAAAACTCAGGAACACTGGTCTAAATTGTTAATAAATGATGTTTTGAAAAAAAGAAACCTGGAATTTGAGTAAAAGTAATAAAGAGCGCAGATATATTTTAAAAGAAAGTTCAATAAGTACATGAAGAAGAAGAAGAAGAAAGAAGTAGGATAAGCTGATTTTACGTGTGATGAAGTGAGATAAAAGAAGGCTTATGTAAAACATGCAACCAGATATGGATTGGGTTAGGCTGTTCTTATCTGTAAATACCAGGTAGCGGAATTCGTATATTGTTAATTAGTAGACTTTCAATGAAACTTTTGTTTGTTTGTTTGTTTTAATTTGGGTTTGAAGGTGGATTGTCTAGTTGTCCCTAAGTATACAATTAGAAACAATGGAAAATCATCTTTGCAAGAATTATCTGCTGTAACTATCCTGTTTGGAAAATTTGAAGTGATATGCAGTTGTATCATGTGTAAGTAGGATAGTTGAGGCTTTTTATAAATCTTTGTGCACTTGATTTTTTTTTTAAAAAGATGAATGCTTAAAAATGTCTGTCTTTGGATAGTGAACCTAAAGACAAGATATGGAGTTCAAAACAAGATCATTTCAATTTAAAATTTGATAAGTGGGGGAAGGCACCAGGCAGAAAGGGGAAAGTCATAGAGTCATAGAGATGTACAGCATGGAAACAGACATTCGGTCCAACTTGTCCATGATGACTAGATACCCCAACCTAATCTAGTCCATTTGCCAGTGCCTGGCCCATATCCCACCAACCCCTTCCTATTCATATACCCATCCAAATGCCTTTTAAAGGTTGCAATTGTACTAGCTTCCACCACTTCCTCTGGCAGCTCATTCCACCCTCTGTGTGAAAATGTTGCCCCTTCAGGTCTCTTTTATATATTTCCCCTCTCACCCTAAACCTATGCCCTCTAGCTCTGGACTCACCCACCCCAGGGAAAAGACTTTGTTTATTTATCCTATGCATGCCCCTCATGAATTTATGAACCTCTATAATGTCACCCCTCAGTCTCCGACGCTGCTGGGAAAACAGCCCTAGCCTGAGGATGGAGATTGGAGAGAAGTCCAACTTTAAGCTGTTAAATGACAGGAACAGGTCTGAGAGATCATTCAATTTCAAGATATTTATATAAATGTGACCAGAGTTAGAATGCCATTGGCCACAAGTTGGTTCCAGGAGGCAGAACATCTTTAAAATACAGTCTTGGGTCAATCTGAACTGTCAGGTATTTTACGTGTAAAGATAGGGATAATTGTGTTGTGAGTATGTGATTATTAGTCTTGGGTGTTATCCTAGATCTCTCCTTTTATAGTGCAATCTGTGCACTTCATACTCATTTACCACATCACTGCTTAAATCACTTGTCTTGGAGCAATTAGTACAGTAATACTGTTCCAAATCATCCACTGTCGCTTCTGTTAGTTTGAGGTTCTAATTTCATGACCAGCATACAAGTACAACAGTATATTATTTGCATTTGGCCTCCTTGTCATTTTGTTCCTTAATTCCCTTTGTTTTTCACACACTCTGAAGGTGACAGAATATAAATGCTGGTAGTGAAAAGCAATCACAGTGGTCTTTATTTTTAAATACTGGTGTTTTTACAGTGCTTGAAGTGAGACTTCGTAGAAAAACATTGAAGACGTAACAATGTCCAAGGTGTCTTTTCTAGTGCTTTGTTACCATTTAACACGTGAACTGTGGTTTCCTGCTGCTTCACACTTGACCACACTTGTTAAGCAAATATATGGGCGGAAGTCCTGGGGAGGTGAGCTAGAAACAATCCTTCTGCATTAAGAGTTCACAGGTAAAGCCCCTGAAAGTTAACCATATTTTCCATTCAAAAGTACAAATGATTGCAGTTGCAAAGTTATGTAATAACTCTGCACATTTCCAGAACAAATGGCTATGAAACTGCTTTCAGTACAATCTAAAGTAAATTTGCCTGGTTCAAAAGTTGATTATGAAAAAATGTAATAGTATCCTCACTGCATTACACAACTTCTGGGTGGCCTTCCTGCATTTGAGAGAAAGATACTACCACTTCAGATGCAGATTTCCTCAAGTGTGTCAGCTGGTTCGACAAATCATAGGTTACCTTTTAGTTACATTGAGACTATTGATTAAGTTAATTAATAGCACTCACTATTAGTAGGTTAGGTATCTGACTTTTAAAGTGGATAGATACACAAATTTAATTGCTTGAATGTTTGTATTAGTCTGCTTATACACCTCCTATTCTCTGATTTCATGGTGAACTGCTCTACAGCTGCAAATAACAAGGTTTTAAAAGGGGAACAGAAAAAGTTGGCCTGCGAGACATAGTTGGCAAGAAGAGTGGAGATTCTTAATGAAGTTGCCGTGGGTATTTATAAATAGATATTGAAACTGATAACTCAATGTTTGCTTTAAATAGTTAATCAATGGTCTATTGGACTCCGTGTAGCCCTGTTGACAGTCATCAAATGTGGCACAGTTGTGTTTATTCTAACTATTCTCTGTCATGAAAACAAGACCCTTGCAAAGTTTTGCTAAGGTTCTGGTGTAAAGTTTCAAATGAGTTTGTTTGCCCAGCCTCCAAAAATCTTTTTATATGTGAATAATAATCTTTGGTGGGTCAGAAATGACGGGGGATTTTTGTTTGTTATTTTAAAGTTCTGTTTACAGCACAATTTGCACATTTCTGCCAAACAGTTTCTATTTTGAAGGTAAGAGACAGTCAAGGCTCAGATGAACAAAGAGTGAAGATGTTAGAGACTTTCCATGATGTGGAGGAGCTGGTGTTGGACTTGGGTGGGCAAAGTTAAAAATCACACAACATCAAGTTATAATCCAACAGGTTTATTTGGAAGCATTAGCTTTCGGAGCGCTGTTCCTTCTTCAGGTGGTTGTCAGGAGACTTTCCAGGTGATGAAATTTCATACCTCTGTTTGACCTAGAGTTGCCAACTCTGGCCATTACCCTGTAGATGTGCATTACCTTTCCATACCTATCTAAAAGCAAAATGTTCCACTGTTGCTAATCCAAACCCAAACCAGTTTCTGAAGGATTAAACTAGATTCAAATATTTTTCTTTATTAATAATCTTATTCACTGAATATAACATTGTTACATCTGCTCTTGATCTAGTGTCCCAGCTCTCTCTCTTTATACTCTTTAAACATATCAATTGAAAAATAAAATTTGAACCAAATTTTACAGGTAGCGACCCCCATTTGTTGAAAAAGCACTTTAACTAAAGATGAAATTGCAAAAGTAACTTAAATTACAACATGGTTTTGGAATGAAATTATATACCCCAGTTGTTTACTGTTTCTGTATTATGATTTGAAGGTGTTGGTGTTGGACTGGTGTAGACAAAGTTAAAAATCACACAACACCAGGTTATAGTCCAACAGGTTTATTTAGGAGCATTAGGTTTCAGAGTGCTGCTCCTTCATCCAGTGGTTGTAAATGTGAGCATACGACACAGTATTTATAGCAAAAGGGTTACAATGTCATAGGGCTGTAATGATATATTAAAGAACTTTAGGTAAACATCACACAACACCAGGTTATAGTTCTTAAACAAAGTTAGATTAAGTCTTTCATCTTTTAGAATGGGGTATGGTGGTTGAGGTTCTTTAATATGTAAACCCCAGAATTACATTCTCAAGGTGGCATCAGCTTATCTAATAATAGGCATCATCTCAGTTCAGACAATGCATTAAATGTATGAAGGTTGTCTGTACCAATGTTGAGTCAATTCTATTCATAAAGTGTGGCTTACAGAATCTTAATGGATTTATGCAATTTCTGAGGAAAATAAAATGTAATTCTGCAAATACGAATTCACCCCATAAACCTATGAGTGCGAGTGCAGGAGAGACTGTGTGTGTGTGTATGTGTGTATGTATGTATGTGTGTATGAGAGAGAGAGAGAGAGAGTGCATAGTGCGGTGGGGTCACCTGTAGCGTGACATGAACCCCAGGTCCCAGTTGAGGCCATTCCCATGTGCCTCTGCCACTCTGCATTGTTGCTTGTCTTAAAATTCGCCTTGAAGGATAGTCCCCCAGAGGTCTGAGGCCAAATGTCCTGGACGGCTAAGTGTTTCCTGACTGGAAGGGAACAGTCCTGTCTGGTGATTGTTGCGCGATGTCCATTCATCTGTTGTCATAGTGTCTGTTCAGTCTCTCCAATGGGCCAAGTCTCAGGGCATCCTTCCCTGCAGTGTATGAGATAGACAATGTTGGCAGAATCACATGAGTACCTGCCGCATACATGGTGGGAGGTGACCCACATGTAGTGATGGTATCTGTGTCAACAGTCTGACATGTCTTGCAGTGTCTGCCGTGTCAGGGTCGTATGGTATTGTAATTGATGTTGTCCTGAAGGCCGGGCAGTTTTCTGCGAACAATGATCTTTGAGGTTTGGTGGTTGTATAAAGGCAAGAAGTGGAGGCATAGGGAATGTATTGGCTCGTCCTCATCAATAATGTGTTGCAGGCCGAGAAAAACATGGCGTAGTCTTTTGGATCCCATGAAGTACTTGACAATGAAGGATACTCTGTCAGTTGCAACCTGTTTCTGCCTCCCAAGGAGGTGTTTGCGGGTTCCCGCTGTGGCACATCAGAACTGGCGGTCGTAGAGTTGAGCATCATACCCTGTTGTTATGAGGGCATCCTTGCCTTGACTGGGACCTCTGGTTCATGTCACGCTTGACTCTCTCTGTCTCGCTATGTCTGTGTCTCTTTCTGTCTCTCTCTGTGTCTGTCTCTCTCTCTCACACACGTGCGCGCACACACATACATATTCCCACGCACCCTTTCACAGGCTTATACCCTATTACACGAATACACTTACTTGACCAAGCTTACACTCACACGCACTCTTTCAATGCACGCACACACACTGTCTCTCCTGCATGTGCATGCATACGTTTATGAGGTGAATTTGTATTCTCAGAATTACATTTTATTTTGCTCAAAATTGCCTAAGATCATGTAAGATTCTGTAAGCTGCACCTTAGAAATAGAATTGACTCAACATTGGTTATAGACTTTACTTTCACACATTTAATGCATTGTCTAAGCTGAGATGATCTCTATTATTAGATAAACTGATGCCACCTTGAGAATGTAATTCTGGGATTTGCATATTAAAGAACCTAACCTACCAAATCCCATTCTAAAAAATGAAAGACTTAATCTAACTCTGTTTAAGAACTATAACCTGGTGTTGTGTGATGTTTAACTGAAGTTGTTTAATATATCAGTATAGCTCCATGACATTGAAACACTTTTGCTATAAATTCTTTGTTGTATGGTCATGTTCCACAACCATCTGATAAAGAGGCAGCAACTCAAAAGCTAGTGCTTCCAAATAAACCTGTTGGACTATAACCTGGTGTTCTGAGATTTTTGACATTTTTGGTATTAATTTAATAAATCAGTAAAATCAAATGTAACACAATCAAAATAATTTTAAGCCAAGTGAACAGGTGACAGTTCTTTTAAGGACAGCATCTCTTTTAATAGTGATCTGAGATATTTTCCAATTTGCTTATTTAGGTACAGTATTGCACACCTCTGGAGCAGGTGGGACTTAAAGCCAGATATCTGAATTAGGAACACTACCCTTGTGTCACATAGCCCTGATATGTAAGACATTTTATAAAATAGTGTCCAGAGATGCTAATATGTACTTCTGGAGCCAGTGGGCCTTGAACCTAGACCTTCTGGCTTTGAGGCAGGGACACTACCAGAAGGACCACCCTACCACTACAAGAAAAGAATTCTAATTATCCTGTTTAGGAACCGGACTGCGATGTGAACCTGGGTCTCTTGGCTCAGAGATGGAGGCACTGCTACGGCTCCATAAGAGCCATCATCCTCCCACCACTCCAACCATTGCAAGTTATTTGATTAAACCGTGCCCCTCACCTGATGTGTTCTAGCAATTCTCAGTTATTCTATGTTGAATGTAAGCCCAAACAGCCTCTTTCCCTATAGGTGTCTTTTTTTTTTGTAACTGATAAATAGCGGTGTTCAAAGCAAAAGGGTGGTTGGGAGGAATTATTACTACCATTTACTTTCAATGCTTCAGAAGCCTTGAAAGATTTGATTCTTTGAACTCTAAAACATATTTTACCGATATCCAGCTGTGTCAGTAAAATATTGGTCATGGGATTGGATGAGCATTTTACGAAAATGTGGCAGAATTCTAAACTGAATTTTGAAATCTCTGCTGCTGTTTCGGTGGATGTTGAAATATCCGGTTTCTGTTGCACAATGCAATTTTTTAATGCAATGCAACTGTTGAGTAGAACATATTTTCAATCTATATTGATTTGTGTTGATTTCCGTTGGAATCCAATTAAGGTCTGCAATGGATGTTGGGATGGCACTTGTGGTGCAGTGGTAGTGATTCAACCTCTGGGCCAAAAAATGCCCAGGTTGAAGTTCGATCAATAGCATTATAAGACATTGGAGAAATGGTCGGTCTATTGAGTCTAGTCCACCATTCAATAAGACCATGGCTGTTTTTTTTTGTATAATCCTCAGTGCCACTTTCCAGCACCTCATCCCCTAACCCATGATTCCCATATTGGTTAAGTATCTGTGTCTCGGCCTTGAATATACTTAACAGTCTAGCCTGAACAGCCCTTTGCAGTAAAGAATCCCTCAGATTTACTACCTTCTGAGAAGAAATTCCTCCTCATCCCTGTGTTAAATTACCGACTCCTTTATTTTACGATACAAAAATAGAAATTGTTGGAGAAGCTCTACAGGTCTTGCAGCATCAGAAACCAGAGTGAAAGTTTTGGGCCCAGTGACCCTTCCTCAGAACTTTATTTGATTTTTAATTACTTATTCTAAGATTATGCCCTCTTGGTCCTAGACTCTCCCGCCAGAGGAACAATCTTTCTCTGCATCTAGTGTGCCAACTCCCTGAAGCATCGTACGTGTTTCAATAAAGTCATCTGTCGTTCTTCTAAATTCCAATGATTACAGGCCCTACTCAGCCTCTCCCCATTAGGTAGTCCTACCAGACCTGGTATCAGCCTAGTGAACCTTACCTGAACTGCCTGCAATGCCAGTATATCTTACCTTAGATAAGGGGCCCAAAACTGTTCACAGTATACAAGCTATGGTATGACTAGTGTCCTGTATAGTTTTAGCAAACTTCCTACTTTTATCTTTTTTCCCTTGAAATAAATCATCCACTTAACTTGAATGTTAGCTTTTTATGATCCATGCAGATGAATTCTCAGATCCCTTGAAAGATGTGTCTAACACACAGGAAACAAGAGTATGTGACTCTGGTTGTGACCCTACCTCTGGGCTAGGTGGTCTGCATTCAAGTCCTAGCTGCCACGGAGGTGTGTTTATTACCTGTCCAAACAGGTTGATATTGAATAGCTATATCTGGATATTAGGAATAGTGTCTGGTCTGACAAGCCAACCATATCTTCAGTTTCCTCTTAGTCAATAGTTCACCTATATTTTGTATGTTTTTAAAAAAAAACTGAGTGAGTGAGGTTCAGAACTTGGAGTTCTGGTTTTCTTTGAGGAGTGATGTTGAACAGAGCTGTGTATTTTTCTCCATTTTCATTCATTAATAATTGGTCTAATTAAACTAAATTTACCCAATGATTGTTAGATGCAGCTAATAATTTGGATTTTTCTGTGCATGTGTTTTGGTATATATTGGATGATCTTCACTGGTTAGTAAGTTCACAGCTGTTTTCAGTTTCAAAAAATAAATGAACTTTCCTTCAAAGTCCCCTTCAAAAGAATTTGCCAAAAATGATCAGCATTTGTTCCTCAAAAGCACTGAAGTGGATGGACGCGTGAATCAAAAGATAACCTGTGTATTGAAAATTTGTTATTATTTTGTGAGACTTCAGGTGAGAATTTGCTCTTTACTACGATTCGTGTTTGGGAATCTTTGGTGTCAGGTGATTGAGGGATACCTGAAATGGATATAAGGTAGAATGTTTAACCCTGCTTTAAATCCAACCTCAAAAATGCACATCCATCAGCAATGTATCTCTCTTCAAATCAGTTCACTGCCATTTAATAATTTGGAGTCTTCCATTCAACTTATCTAGCTTTGAAATGAACATTTAATTCTTGTTTTACAGCAGGTGAGTTACTTCTGCACATGATTGGGCATGACTTGGGCTTGAAATGTGCCCTATCCCAATACAATATATCTTTACATTTGGAGCTTGACCTGATCATCTCTGAAATGGCCATGTCTTTGTCCAAATTTTGAGCTTCCATTTGGCTGCAGACTTGTTTTTGAACGGGCTTGAAATTTGTTTTTCTTCAAGCTGCCTCCGCCTCCAAAATGGATCATGGAAAGTGAAAGCAAGTGCATTCAGGATTTTACATTTGTTTATTATTTGAAAAACGGATACAAATAGATAAGTGGAAAAAGTGGTTAAATGATAACAATAGTGAGAATACGAGGGGGAAGCGCTACATTTTAAATGTAAAAAATATTTTGAAGTTTGTCTTGGTAATTTAGAGTCAATTCTGTCATAAATCTGCTTCTGACATCTGAGTAGGTGTAAAAATGCATTGTAGTTGTTGCTTCATGAACTGGAAACTTACCACCTGACAAGCCAGGGAACATGGAATTTCCCTGATCTTGCCAACAATCCAAGAGCTACTTCACTTCTGGGTGGGTATATTAATCTGTTAAATCTTAATTGACCATAGCATGGAACTTTCAAATGTTATTCCTCCTTACAGTTAACTGACCTTAAATACACATCTAAAGCTGTCAGTTTACCATGAGGATGAATTCACCATCTATTCTTGTGGCAGTGTGGAGACATCTATACCTGGACATATGGTCTTTAACATGAATGAACACTTCAGTGATTTTTTTTTTGTAGAAATAATTTCCTATTTCAACCAAATGAATGAAAAGGAGCATTGTACAATGAACTTAATTACAGGTATTCTTTTATCTTTTGGGTGGAATTTAAAGCTTCCTCCAGCAAAAGGGGAATATTGGGATTAGATCCCTGATGAAGGGCTTGTGTCCGAACGTCGATTCTCCTGCTCCACGGATGCTGCCTGAGCAGCTGTGCTCTTCCAGCACTACAATCTCGACTCTGAATTCCAGTATCTGCAGTCCTCACTTTCTCCCATTAGATTCCCTACAGTATGGAAACAGGCCCTTCAGCCTAAGAAGTCCACACTGATCCTCCGAAGAGTAACCCACCTAGACCCATTCCCCTACCTTTTTATTTACCCCTGACTAATGCACCTAACACTACAGGCAATTTAGCATGGCCAGTTCACCTGGCCTGCACAGCTTTTGGATTGTGGGAGGAAACCAGAACATCTGGAGGAAACCCACGCAGACACTGGGAGAAAGACGGGAATCGAATCTGGATCCCTGACGCTGTGAGGTAGCAGTGCTAACCACTGAGCTACCATGCTGCCCCCAGATGGATTAAATGGTTATTTGAAAATCTGTTTTTTCCCTTTAATGTAAGCAAATTTAACAGTATAATACAAGTTCGCTCATCTGAATTAGGAAGTGGAGTAAATTCCTGGATGTTTATAATGGGGGGTGGGGTGGTAAGAGAGACAGGAAACAGGTCAAGATATTGTTGTACTCTTGCCTTTGGGTTAGAATGTTGCAAAGGTGACTCAAACATTGCAGTACTGGGGGTATGCTGTACTGTCAATGGCACCACCATTTGGGTATCACACTAAACCAAGGCTCAGTATGTTCCTTTTGGAATATGTAGAAGATCCTATTGTCCTACAAAAAGAACAATGGAGTTCTCATACATCCTGGTTAATATTTACCTTTCAACTAACATGATCTGACCATTATATTTGTCTGTGGGAGCATGCTGAATACCATTTTTTTCTATATTAAATGAATAATTTAAATTCAGAAGTATCCACTTGACTGTGAAGCATTTAGAGATGACATGAGATTATGAAAGGCTTGCTCTTTCCTTGTGGTAATGCAGGACTAGAATTAGGGGTTTTGAAATGAAGCTCGATATTGAAAAGGGTGCTGAAATTTGACTCTAATAACTTGAGCTTGAAGAAACTTGGTTGAGCGATAGGAGACAGAGGGTGGGTGTTAGAAGGTTGTTGTTCACACTGGAGGCCCCTGACCAGTGATGTGCCACAAGGATCGATGTTGGGTCCACTGTCGTTTGTCATTTATGTAAATGATTTGGATGAGAATATAGGAGACCTGGTTAGTAAGTTTGCGGATGACACCAAAATTGGTGGTATAGTGGACAGTAAAGAAGGTTCCTCCGAATACAGTGGGGTCTTGATCAACTGGGTTAGTGGGTTTAGGAGTGGCAGATGGAGTTTCATGAAGATAAATGAGAGTTGTTGCATTTTGGTAATACTAAGGGCAGGACCTGCACAATTAATTGGACAACTCTGGGGGCGTGTTGTCATACAGAGAGACCTAGGGGTACAGGTGTATAGTTCCTTCAAAGTGGCCTCACAGGTAGACAGGGTGGTGAAGAGGCGTTTTGCAAGCTTGCCTTCATTGAGCACAAGAGTTGTGATGTCGTGATGTGGCTGTATAAGACATTGGTAAGGCAACACTTAAGTACTATGTACAATTCTCATCACCCTCCTATATGAAAGATGTTATTAAACTGTGCAAAAAAAATTACAAGGATATTACTGAGACTAGAAGGTTTGAGTTATAAGAAGAAGCTGGATAGGCTGAGACTTTACTCTCTTCAGTGTAGAAGGTTGAGGGGTGACCTGTACTGGTTATAAAATCATGTGAGACATAGATAAGGTGACTAGCCAAGGTCTCTCTCCAGGGTGGAGGAGTGCAAAACTAACATTTAAGGTGAGGGGGAAGATTGAAAAGGGACTGGAGGGACAACTTTTTCAAACAGAGGGTGGTGCGTGTATGGAACAAGCTGCCTAAGGAAGTGGTAGGAGCAAGTACAATTAAAACATAGAAGAGACATTTGGATAGGTACGTGGATAGGAAAGATTTAGAGGGATGTGCCCCAAATGCAGGCAAATGGGACTAATTCAGTTTAGAAACCTGGTCTGCATGGACGAATTGGGCCGAATGGCCGGTTCTGTGTTGTATGACTTTATAAACAGGGTCATGATCAAGCAGTTCTGCTGGATACTGAATGGAATTTTTTCAGTCTTGCTGAGCTGTGAAAAGTCTGGCTTTGCCTTGACCTGATTTTAAACCGCATAGTAGCAGTCATGGAAGTAAAAGTACGAGTAGACACATCAAGATGGGTATCCATATTAAGGTTGGTCTTGGGGAACCCAAACTTAGGGACTTCAGATAGACAGAGGAACCTCGATTATCCAAACGACACGGCGGGGAGTGTTTTGTTTGGATAATCAAATGTTCGGATAATTGAATGCTGGATAACGCAGTTTAGCCAAGCATCAGGACCTTGCAATCTTGTCTGAAATTTGGATAGTCGAATGCCTGATAATGAGACTCCTCTAATTGAGAACCAGCTTGAAACCTGGAGCTCATTACAGTTGAGTTGGTACAGGAGGGGAGGTCAGTGTGCAGCATTTTGGACTGAAACCACATTAAACCCATGCTATGTAAATAGGGCATTAAGGAAAGGCAAACTTGTTGGGATAATACTATGGATGTGGGGCATGTTGTTAGGGCAGTTGACATCTAAATACCCCACCATTATTTTTGATCTCCAAGCAGAGGATCCTTCAACCCTGCTTTACATCATGCTCCCCGAGGTCATAACTCCAATAAGCTTTAAGCAGTCTTAACCAAATATTCAAAGTTGGAATGCACAAGATTTACTATACATCACTGATCCCTGACTTTCTTTTTTCCCCATTTTTTTCCCGTCATTGCGTGCACATTATGCAATGTGACACTCTACATTTGATCAGGCAATGTTAGAACAAAGGTGAGCAATTGACAGAGAACAATAGTGTGAGAAGAACGAATGCTGAATGTAAAAGACCAAGATTCCTTCAGTAAGATTTCATTGTTAGTTATTGCTATAATTATTGAGTCAGATTCAGAAAACAATACATCTGTGTTATGTGAGTACTATGTTTCAACAATTAAAAAAAAAACTCCCCTTCAAAGTATTGTGCAAATGATACAGTATGACTGCCAGTGAGCACCTGATCCTCTGAGTGTTGGTGTGGGAACAATAACATCTTAAATACTTAGACATAAAGTATGGAAACAGACACTTCGGTCCAACTTGTCCATGCCAACCAGATATCCAAATCCAACCTAGTCCCATTTGCCAACATTTGGCACATATCCCTCTTAAACCC
Organism: Chiloscyllium plagiosum; assembly: GCF_037043375.1. Taxonomy (NCBI): domain Eukaryota; kingdom Metazoa; phylum Chordata; class Chondrichthyes; order Orectolobiformes; family Hemiscylliidae; genus Chiloscyllium; species Chiloscyllium plagiosum. The sequence goes on from NW_028270140.1 coordinate 44,638,053, forward strand.
TTCTAATTCAATTCAAATCCTCCAGTCCCAGCAACACTCATCTAAATCTTTAATGCATGTTCTCAAGTTTAACAACATCTCATTTCTTGAAAAACATCAGAAGGTATAATAGTGAATTGCATGTTTTAATATGTTTTATGTTTCAACATGTACTGAAGATATGGAGAGTGGCACTGATGAAATATTCAGAGTATGAATATTAAGGAAAGTAGTGTAGATTTTGTTGAATATTTTACTAGCAGAGATTGATCAGAAATCATTGTAAAATTTCTAAATCTAATTAAATTTGAATCAAGCTAATTAAAGCAAATGTATTCATTGTGAAAGCAAAATATTTTTTACAAAATGTTTTTGAGTGCATTTAACTATACACTTCATATTTGTGCGATTTAAAATTGTGAGTTAAGCTTGAATGCAAGAATCTAAGTGGCTAAGTAGTTGAATGAGATATTGGGCATGTCAAATAAGTTACTTAAAGGAAACCATTTCCCTGTCTGATGTTCAGCTTTAGTATCTGTCCTGTTCAGTCCGTATGCCCTTAGGGTGACAAAGTCAGTCAGTGACTTCATATAAATTTTGTTTTAAAATCACCTTTCATTTCTCATCTGTGGTAAGCAGCTCTGGTAGTTTATGAATCTGAAATAAAATGCTTGTTTTAATTATGATCAAAATAATTTGGATTGTCGTTTTTAAAAACTCATCTAGTTCAGTCATGTACTTTATTTTGGGGGGAAGGAAAACTGCTGTCCTTACCTGGTCTGCCCTACATCTGAGTGCAGACCCACAACCATATTGTTATCTCTTAACAGCCCTCCAAAATGGTCCAACAATCCACTTGGTTCAAGGACAGTAAGAATTGGACAATAAGTGCAGTACATTCACGTTCCAAGGAAGAATTTGAAAAAGAGGATTGTGTGTCCAGTTGCATTGAAAGCAATGAGGGGCAATTTCAACCTTTCTGGTCAGCAGAAACAGCTTGGGAAGGCACTTTATAATCAACCAAATGTGTAGAACACCCATGTTGCACTTTGTTCTGCTGTCCTCTATTTTTACCTGCTGTTCTGAGTAGGCTGAGAGGATATTGGTCTTAAGATGGTAGTGTCCTTCCTTTTAAAGTTACAGATAAGAGTTTGATTATATCATTTGACTGCAATTTGAATTGCTGTTCTGAGCAGTCTGTGGCATTCTGTCATATGAAGATAGCAGAACAGTAGTTAGGTGGGGCCAGAAGAGGCCCAAATAAGTTATGTATTTTGTCTCAAATTCCTGAGGCCTGGAGGAACAAGAATATTCCTCTGCTCTCGAAGTTTGATCTATCATCTCTGCTCTCTCTTTTCCAAATAGCAAGACACACTCCCAAAAACCCCATCCCATGTCCTGCCCAAGTTCTACTGTCAGTTCTGGCTGCCTGAATTTATGCTTTAGCTTTCTTTGTCGCACCGTGACCAGGAGTGCTGTCTGTTTAGGGGTGACAGTTTTAGGGTTGCGGAGGGATGGTTGTCTGGGTTGGAATTCATCTTGTTGCAGTCCTTTTTTTTGTGCTGTAGTTAAGCTTATAGGAACAGCTAGAAAACATAGTCCCATGACTGAAATGAAAAAATATTTGGCAATTGTTGTGTCTCTTACATTGACTTCAAACTGGGATAATGAAAAAGACTGCTTAGGTCCCTAGGTGACATTTGTTCAATTTTCAGCAACATATAAAAACTGAAGTATACCTTATGTTTATGAATTTCTTTTCTCCTTTCTTTGGTGAACTGTATTTCCAGAATTTCTATAAGATGGGTTCTGTCATTTTTAGTCTGACAGAAGATGTTGCACCTTGGTAAGATTATACCCAGAACACCCAAAAGTATCTGGTCCAGCGGTGAGTACATACAAGTGAGCCATAATTCCGAGTCAGCTGAGTCAACTGCTCAGCAACAGTTTTTGGATTCATATTAAGTAGCAGTTTCTCTCTCCTCCCTCCTCACTCCTGCTTTCGCTCTCCCCTCTCTCCTCTCTCTCTTGCTCTCACACAACATTAAAAGACTGACTTGCATTAACAAAGTGCCCTGAAAAGGAAAGGTCCCAGGCTGCTTCACTGAAGTGTGTACAAAATTCAATGGAGTGCCAAGAGTTTCTGGATAGATTTGAATAGTTTGGATTTCCTGCTGTTGGAACTGTTATTCAATGTGTCATCTATCATTTGACAAAATCCAAAGGAACCTCACAGAATGCTACCGATTACATGTATGTGTTGAGTCAATCCAAAGAGTTGCCACTTGGACCAAATCGCTCTAAACCTTTGCATTCTCCTGCCTCCATTGAATATCTTTCACCTCTTTCCAGTAACGCTCCCTCTAATTATTTTTTGTCTGTTGTTTGGATATCCAAGGACCCTGAGTGGCTGCGGCTTCCAAAAATGGGAGCCAATGTGTCAACATGCTAGTCTGTCTTTGTGCAATCACCCAGCTGCTGCAGCTTGGAGGGTATATTGCTGTCAATTCTCCCTTCCTAATCTCTCAGGAAATTTTTATGCTTGGAATTACTTATTTCCATATCCTATCCCAGCTGTATTCTTGTTTAAATTATTGCTATTATGTCAAAATCTTGAAATTTCATGAGTGACACCAGACACTAATTTCATTTTTTATGCTCCATTTATTTATAACCTATATATTTAGATTCGTAGTTTTGATTCTTCTGGTCTGGCAACTTTATTTTTCTTGCCTCCACATATGAAGGTTTTTTTTTTCTTGCACTTTGAACCTCTTTGTTCCATGTGCACCTTTTTAAATGTGGAAGTGCCTATTCAAATCTCTTACGTTTGCCTCCACTACCACATTCACCTTCTCCCCAAATGTCCCAGCCTATCCTAGTTAAACCCCAAGATTTTTTAAAGATCTTCTCTCAAAAAATATGATGATAATTCTGATCTGAAATATGCCAAATCTTCTGTCCCAGAGCCAGCCCTAATAACTCTGAATGCTCATATTATGCGTCTTTTTCTCTCTTGGTTCTGGATTTTTGCTGAGTCGCTGAGACTCTGGAGACATTTAAAAGATGGGGCTGGGTGACAAAATCCCAATGCAGATGTTCACCCCATTTCTGACAGAGAAGGAGGGGAAAACAGTTGGGATGTGATTCCCACATGTCAGAAACTCAAATTCAGCAGAGCTGATTGAACTCAAAACATGTTAGGGCCAGGGTCCTGGTGAATTGTGTAACAAGGGTTTTAGGACAGATTTAAGCTAATTACTGGAGTGGAGGCTTCAAGGAAGGAAAGTTTGAAAAATTCAAAGAACTTAGAGAGCAGGGGTGTAGGGTAGTGAAGAGGCAAATAATCATTGAATTGTGACATGAAGAGGTAAAATATGTTAGAGTGCAGCACAAATTAGAACTAGAGAGATTAATAATGGCAAGGTCAAGGCTTTGAAATTCTTAATCTGAATGCATGCAACATTTAAAACAAGGTAGATGATTTGATGGCAGAAATGGAAATAAATAAATATGACCTGATAATAGCTATTATGGAGATCTGGTTGTAGGGTAAATAAAACTGGAAACTCAATATTCAAAAGATGTTTGACATTCCAGAAGGTTAGGGAAAATGAAATGGAGGTGGGTAGCTTTAGTAATAAAGAAAGATATAGTTGTATAGGTACACCTATTCCATCCCAGTGGTATAGGTGCAATAGGTCATCATTTGGAATCCAATAAATAAAACAAATATCTGCGGATGCTGGAAATGTGAAACAAAAATAGAAATTGCTGGAGAAACTCAGGTCAGACAGCATCTATGGAGAGAAAGCAAAGTTGACATTTTGGGTCCTGTGACACTTCCTCAGAAAAGTTCTGAAGAGAGTTCACCAGGACCCAAAATACTAACCCGATTTGTTCTTTCCAGATGGTGCCAGATTGGCTGAGTTTATCTAGCATTTTCTGATGCTGCAAAATCAGTTATGTAGGAAATAAGGAACATCGTAAGAAAGAGGTCACTGGTGGGAGTGGTTCAGAGGTTCCTGAAGAGTTGCCTCACTGTAGGAAAACATATATAAATCGGGAAATAATTGAGGCATGTAAGAAACTCCCTCCAATTGTCATGGGTGACTTTAATCTGCATGTTGACTAGACAAACGAAAAGGGCAAGGATGACGTGGAAGACTAATTTCTAGGGAATATTCCTTAGAGTAATACATGGCAGAATCCACTCAAACAAACACGTTACTTGAGATCTAGTAATTTGCAATAAAGTGCAGTTATTAAGAAACCATGCCATTGAAGATCTCGGAAAGGATAATGGTCCCAACACTGCAGAATTTCAAATTCAATTTGAGAGAGAGCAAATTGAGTCTCAAACCAGTGTCCTTAACTTAGATAAGGGCAATTAAGGAGATATAAAGAAGGAATTGCCAAGAGTGGGCTAAGTTAATGGGGGATCCTTGGAGGATGCAGTTGGGAAATTGATACCTGGAAACAGGGAGATAATATCTAACAAGTATTTTGTATCCTTCTTTACAGTGAAGGACATTTAGAAATCTCACAGGATTAGACTTTTGACAAACCAGGATCTCCTGGTCTCCATCCTAGGATTCTGAACAGAGTGGCTCCAGGGCTGGTGGAGGCATTGGTTGAAATTCACTGGGTTCTAGAAGGGTTCCAGCAGATTGGTAACCTGCTAATATGATTCTTCTAGAGATAGGGACTGCTAGTAGACAAGGAAGGGAGTCAGAAAGTCGAATCCTATAGACTGGATAGCCTATCACCTGTTGTTGGGAAAAGTTTGGAAGTCCTTTTGGGAAGAAATAACTACAGATTTTGATAGCCTTCATCAAATAGACATGTTTGATACATTTTCTGTAGTTCCTTGGAGATATAATGAGCAGATTTGATAAAAGGAAGTAGTAAATGTAGTGTATTTGGATTTCAAGAAGGCTTTCAATGAGGTGTCATATAAAGGGTTATTGTTCTTGGTACTGTAGCTAATGTATTAGCATGGATTAAGGATTGGTTAACTCGCAACAGGCTAAGTATCTTTATGGGTATTTTTCAGATTAGAAAGATGTAACAAGTGGAGTGCCACAAAGATTAGACTTTCTGCCTCAATTATTTATTATCAATATTAATGACTTGGCGAAGGGTCCATGATGTAATGTGTCCAAATGTGTAGATGGCGCAAAAATAAATGGAGGGGCATGTTGTTGTGATATGGATATCAACTCTCTATATCCCTTAAAGATTCCTTGAGTGAGTGATCAAAAACTTGAAAGAGTTTAAAAATGTAAAGTGTGTGTGATGCCGTGCTCTTTAGTATGAAGGTTCAAAAAGCAGCCTACTATTTAAATGGAGAGAGACTCAAAAAAAAGTGCAACATCTGAAAATTCTTGTGCAAGAAACACTAAAAGGCAAAACAAGTCATTGGATTTTTTTTCTTTTGCTGCACATTATGTTATGACACAGTAAACCCCCCTCCCCCCCCCCCCCATCCCGCTAATTTAAATCAACAAGACAGAAAAGATTCACCCCTTGCTGTAATTTATGAAAATTTGAGAGGCAAAGAACTATCCCAAAAGTCATTATTTAAAATAAAAATTAACAACTTTTTAAAAAAAATCTAATGGCAATATTAACTAACATCCTATTTACAACTCATTTATATAAACCTATCTTTTATCCTCCCCTCTAGAATAATGGTCTGATTAAAAATTCCCGATTAAGATTTACAAAAAAATTCAAATTTCAAAAATCAGCCAGTTGTCAAATCTTTGTAGCTTCCTCTGTCGTCGTCTTTTCTTCTTAGGGTTTCTGGTTCACAGGTCGTTGATAAAGTTATCTTTTAAGCGAGCTATTCTGCGGGCAGTCTGCATATGTTGGTGGCTTGGCAGTTCTCCCACAACTGTTCAATTTTTCTTGGTCTTATACCCCAAAGCATTGGATCATCTCATTGGTTTTAATATTGTCAAAATATCAAATTCAAACTTGATTGGAGTTTCGTATCTTGGGGCATAATTTAAACTGGCTGAATTTGAGTTTGTTTTTGTCTCATAGCAACCCAAATGTTACATTGTAAATTCTCCAGCACTCTGTGTGCTTGCTAAGTCCTTCAACTGTCTTAAAGGTACAGTACCCCTTACATCCTCATAACCATTAGTATTATTTGTGAAAATTTGCTTGTTGAGCAACAAAACAAAGCAAAATACTGTAGATGCTCGAGTTCTGATATTGAACAAAATAGCTGGAAATACCTAGCAGGTCTGGAAGCATCTGCTGAGGGGAAACAGAATTAGTTTTCAGATCAATTACCTTTCCATCAGAACTGGGGAAAAATATTAGAGAGGCTGTCAGGGTTTTAGCAGGCAGGCAGACAATGAAGATGAGCTGGGAAAGAATAAAAAGAAATATCTGTGAATAAAACACCAAAAGAAATGTGGATGTCAGAAATTTGGATCAAAAACCAACATCCAACATCTCTGTCTCAAACTTGCTGCAGTGCTGCAGCGAAGCTCAGTGCAAGCTGGAAGAACAGCACCTCATTTTCCACTTGAAAACTCTACAGCCTTCTGGACTCAATATAGAGTTCAACAACTTTAGGGTTTGAGACACCTTCTCCATGTCCTAGCCCCAACTCCCACACACCAGGCCTTAGTATCACATAGAGTCACAGAGATGTACAGCATGGTCAGCTATTACACACAACCTATTGTTAGCCACTCATAATCCCCATTAGCAGCTATTAACTCTCCTAGGCTGACTGTTATCCATTCCTTTGTCAGTCCAATTGTTGTTCAGTCTCTTTGGGCTGTATCTCCATCTATTGTTTATTTCTTAGAGAGACACACACACAAGTGTACACACATTCACCAATCACCTGCATTCAAACCAACATTTCCCAGCTGCTGTCTGTTCTGATGAAGGGTCACCGGTCCCAAAACGTTAACCCTGATTTTGCTCCACAGATGCTGCCAGACCTGATGTGCTTTTCCAAGAAACATCAGTGGTTGAGTGAAAGTTCAGAAAGATGCATTGATGAAAGGAGTGATTGTGCAAGGCAAAATTAAATAATAATCTGACAAGGAAAGAACAAATAAGAAATATGGAGGAGGTATTAATAGGATACACTGGATCATTGCCAACAACCACTGTTCAGAAACAAAAAAATTGAAATTGTTAAACTTCAGGGAGAGCCTAGAAGGTTGTAACATGCTGTTCCTTGAGTTTGTTGAGTTTTGTTGGAATTGGGCAGGAGGCCAAGGACAGGGACGCCAGTGGAATGGGGAAGAGAGCTAAAATGTCAGATGGCCTGAAACCTGAAGTCATGATTGCAGATGCTGTACAAAGCAGTTGTCCAATCAGCATTTGATCATCTTGTGAACAGCAGTTGCAATGCACTACACTGAAAAGGGTGTAAGGAAAGTTGCTCCAGTACTTGGAGGAGTGTTTGTGAAATGACCTGAGCAACACTGAAACAATGCTATGGTGCTGCTGTTTTCAGCCAGCCTTTCTCTAAGGTTGGCTGAATGACAAGTCTTTGTCAGCACCTCCTACCTCTCATGAAGCTATGACCTTAGCAATGAACATCAAGCCATAATTTCCTTAACTGTCACTGACCTCTCCCCCCTTGGGAGATCTATCTTCCAAGCAAGGACTTTGTTCACAATCAGGAGGTGAATGTTCTGAGGGGTGTTGGTGTTCACGGCAGTATAGTCAGAATCCACAGGGTTAGGAATGAGAGGAGGGAGATGGGTGGGGATTGTAGGGAGGGGGAGAAGATTAACAAGATTTGATTCCAACAAGGGCGAAAGTTGGAAGATCAATAAATATCCAGGATGTTGCAGCCAGGTTTGCTCCTCATAAAGGATCAGAGATATGTGCCTCTGTAGGGCTTAGGTTGTGACATTAGGTTTTCAATACTAATGGCAAAATTCAGCTTGTCTGCCAAAAGTCCAGGCAAATATTTGGAGGCTGACATTGAAGCGAGAACCAGTGCTCCCTGAGGAAGGTAGGGGATGGATAGGGGGGTCTAAGCTAGTGCTTAACTTAGATTTAGGGCCAAAAGGTAGTTTTCATTAAAGTTAACAGTGGAAGAGAGGAGATTTCAGCTAAAGGTGCAACCATGAGTGGGTGGCCATGGTTAGATATATGCATTTTTTTTTTAAAAAAAGCTCCCGAGGCAGCAAGCCTTAGGACCATTTTGAAAGCCATTCGTAAAAGCTAATATGTGAATGTAATTGTTGGGAAATTTGTACCAGAGCCTACGTTCTGTTTCCCTGGCCATCTATTTTTCATGTTCAAAATGTGCAAAAATTTCCTTTGGCGATGCTTTCACCTATATCTACTTGTTTCCATAATGTACTCATCAAACTCCTCTTTCCTGTCAAAGCCACATGACTGTAGCAACCCATGTTGATCAATTCTCACCCTGAAGGTTTATATAAAAGTTCTCCCTTCAGCTGTTCAACGGACAATTGCCTCCAAAAGGATCTGTTTTTGAACTTTTGTTTAGAAACTATCTCTTCGTTTTGTGGAGACTTTTCATTTAAGTAAAAGAAAACAACACTTATCACAATCAGTGCAGTGGCTGTTCAACAGAACAATTGAAGTGTCTATTCCAGTGTTTTTATGTCTTTTTCATGACGAATAGAAGCATCGAGTCCTACAGCACAGAGACAGGCTCTTTGGCCCAAACTGGTTCATGCCGACCAATATGTCCATTCACACGAACTCCGTTTCCCTGCACTTAGCTCAAATCCTTCTAAACCTTCCCTATCCATGTATTTGTCCAAATGCCCTTTAAATGTCGTATATGTATCTGCCTCAACCACCTCTGCTGGCAGCTCATTCCATATGCATACCACCCTTGTATTTTTTTTAAAAAGGTTGCCTCTCAGGTTCCCTTTTTATTCTTTCCCCTCCAATCTTAAAGTGGTGCCCTCTAATCCGTGATTCCCCAACCCTGAGAACAAGACTGAGTGCATTCACCTTATTCATGCCTGTCATGATCTTATACAGCTCTATAAGATCACCCTCACTCACTACGTTCTAAAGAAAAAAAGTCTTTAACCTGTCCAACCTTTCCCTATAACTCAATCCCTTGAGTCGTGGCAATGTCCTTGTAAATTTTTTCTGCACTCTTTTTTTTTTTTTTCCCCCAGTTTAATAACATCCTTCCTATAGCAAGGTAACCAAAACTAATGATAATACTCCAAATGTGGCCTCACCCAACGTCGTGTATAACTGGAACATAACTTCCCAACTTCTGTACTTACTCAATGTCCTGACTGATGAAGGCCAATGTGCCAAAAGCCTTCTTCACTGTCCTGTCTACTTGTGACTCCAATTTCAGAGAACTGTACACTTGAATGCCCCCTATTCCACTGTTCAAGAGGGACAGGTTGCACTTGAAGTGGAGGGGGACCAATATCCTGGCAGGCAGATTTGCTAGTGCTACAAGGGATAGCTTAAACAAAATTGACAGAGGGTGTAAGATCCTCAACAGCAAGGGGGCAAGTATGAGGCTGGAAGGAGATACAGTAATCAGAAATAGAAAGTTGAAAAGACAGGTCAGGATGGAACATGATATGGAGCAGGGAATGCCTGCTAGACTAAATTGCATCTATTTCAATGCAAAATGTTGCAAATAACCCATAATATTTATTTTGTTTTTATAACCAATGATCAGAATCCGTCATAAGATTTTGAGTTAGACTGAAGGCCTCCATGACTTTCAATTTATCATGCCTTGCCTGCTCTCTAATAGCAGTTCAGGACTAATTTCAAGACTCACTCTCTCCCAAATGTACTCTCTGTACTTTTTGCTTCCGCTTCTATTGTTTGTCCACTTTATCCTTCAATTTTATTTTTAATTAACCAGTTCAGATGTGTCATGATATATATCTGGAGCAGGTGGGACCCGAGCCTATGACTTCTGGTCCAGAGGTAGGGACACTACCACTGCACCTCGCAAGCCTTCCAAGAACTACCTTGGACCTTTGATTGGCATGGAGATGATTACCTTCTGCGCTTTGTGTCTACAAATCTAAGATTTCTGTTCAGGATCGGAATTTGACAATTTTAAATATTTTCTAACTGGCCTCTTCAGAGATGTTATGAGACACCTTGGAAGCCTTGTATCCAGGCATTCTGGCTCAGAGATACGGACATTACCACCGTGCCATAAAATCTTTCCAAGAACACCCTTTTTTCCCCTTTTCCCTAAGGATCACTTAAAAGATGTCACTGTATCAACTACATATGTGACTAAATGTTCTCCTGTTCATTTGATCTAAACTCATTACTGACTTTTCCAATCAGAGAGTCAATCTTCCCTTATTCAGCTTTTGAGACAACAGGGAAAACACATCCACTTCATAAAAACCAATGTGTATTTTAAATAAACATTGATTTTGACAATTTCAAACAACATTTATTGTTTCACCTTGAAATTAAAGGTGTATTCTAAATTATTTATTCATTGGTCAATTTTCACTAAAGTATATTAAGTTGTGTAATTTGATTTATGATCATGAGAACTTAATATATAGAGTAATAGAACTGAGAAGTGTTTGACTTGATTAAGTTTACACAAAGGAAGCAGATGTTCCTGACAGCTTGTTTTTGAGCTTTGGTCAGTTGATTTGCAGTTTTTTTTTAAAGATCATATTTTGCATTATGTGCCTAGTTAATATTTTGATGTCTCATAAATGTGAGCATTTCTATTTTGTCGTTGATATTAAATGTTTCATCTAAATATTTCAGTTAAAACCAATGACTTTTTGGTTTAATGTTGGCAAATATATAGTATCATTGCTAGAATAGAATGATTAATGATGCAGGATTTTTAAAAAAAATCTCATTTTGATAATGGACGAGTTGGACTGAAGGGTCTGTTTCCATGCTGTGCATCTATATGACTCTCTTTATGATCTTCTAAGTTTCATCAAACATCCAAATTTCAGATTTGCTTGAATTTGCAACTCATCTGAAACTAGACTTCCTATAATCATAAAGTTAGAAGGTCTTTGTGAATTTGAGATTGTCCTTTTGCTTTGTCCAGTACCTTGATCCTTAATTTTTTAAAAATACTTTATTCTTTTAAAAACAGTTATTAATTAATCATTTATTGAATAGCTCTGGCATTCTTACTCTGACTCATCTGTTCAACATCTACGTAATGACATTTATCTGTGTAATCATTTTTGCATACAGTGCGTCAGATCTGTGGGTGGCACCTTAGATCAGTCCATGTCAGGAAAACAAATCAAATGTCATGTTTTTTTTGAATCAGATGAAATAATTACCTGATACCAATCAGTTTAAAATAGATGTCCAGTAGGAAAATTACCTCTTCTACAGTGTAGTATTTCAACTAACTCATTTTGCTGAGTTAATTGCCTTCAGTCTTTCTTTCCAAAAAGTCTTTCTATGTCAATTTAGCTGAATGTATAGTGGGGGAAATCTTGTACCATTGGTAGTGTCCTTGAATCTGACTTAGAAGCTTCAAGTTGAACTCCCCATTTTCTGTGCTGTAGATCTCTAGGAAGTGGACTTGGACCAAGGAAGGTGCATTTATAATGTGACCAAATAGATTGAATATCAGCATGTAAATCCTTCCAACACAAGTGGGTAGTGGAACCTTTGGCATCACGATGCACAACTTTAAGGCTACAACATGCATGCAAAACTACACATTGCCACAGGAACACATCATCTCTCTGGGAGGGGAGTCAGTTACCTGAATGGCTGGTGTGTATTAAATTGGTGCAAAGGTTCAATCCCTACTTTGGCTGCAGTGAATTCAAGACCTGTCTCCTTGTTCTACCCAAGGATGGAGGTTGTGAAGCTGTGGGTTTGACGTGTTTCAGGCAGAGAATCAAAGAAAGCTATATATGTGTGTGGCGTTATGCATGAAAATTCGAAAGTTGAGCCCAAAACTCATCAGAGTTCCACATAAAAATCTCTCTCTACTTGTTTTAGACTTCGAATACGACCCATTTTTCGCCACGCTCAGCTTATGCATTGTAATTTATAGTTATTCTTTCTCTCCTGTTTACTTATTTAGTGACTTGAGCTCTCGTGACTGTTCATTTTTATTTCTGTTTTTGTTTTCATTACAATAGAAGCCAGTTGTGGGTCCTTGCTATCGATTTAAATGATTGGCCAACACAACCACTGCATGAGTCATAGAGATGTACAGCTTAGAAACAGCCCCTTTGATCCAACTCATCCTTGCCAACCAGATATCCTAAATTAATTGAGTTTCATTTGCCAGCATTTGGCCTGTATCACTCTAAATCCATCCTTTGGTTTATTTTGTTGCATTTCCTTTTCTGCATGCACTCACCCTGTCCCACAACCCTGACTTCCTGCTTCCCCAGTCAATTTGCCACTTCCATACTCTAATCTGGTTAGTCACTCCCAAAGTCCTCCTTTGAAAACTAAACATCCAGTTTTGTTCTATTATCCTGTATTAGGAGGGAAATCAAAAAGAGATTGTGGATAGAACCGAGAAGTAAATAAAAAGTATGAAAAATGAAAATCAGTAAGAGCAAAATTGAGCTGCGTTCCCATCTGGAATGTCATTAGTAACGAAAGCCAGACACCAGATTCCACTCTACTGTGGATTTGAAATGTGAATTCTGCTTTCACTTCACAGATGCTGCCAGACCTGCTGAGTTTCTCCAGCAATGTTTGTTAGTTGGGTGGATCAATACGGTATGTTGCTACCTATCTTTTAGCTGGCAGTATGGCAAATTGAATCTTTTGCTTGTCATTTCTTAAAGTTTTACCATCAATTTTTGTCTATGTGGCATTTTGTGGAAAACTCATCTGGTTCTTTTCACTGCTGTGAATATTTAAAGAAGGATCATGCTAGTTGTTTGACTGCCTATCCTGTAGTGTTGGTCAAATTTGACAATGACAGGAAAATCTCTTGGTGAAGGTCATCATTTTAAAGTTTTTAAAAAAAAAAAAGAATTTTTTTTTTCTTGGCACCCAAAATGTGTAACAACAAATGGGTGCAGCTAAGATGAGTGTCTTGAACGCTGTTGGTGCAGGATAATATCCCAAGATGTTTTTAGTGAATCGTTAGCAAGAAAAATTGACACCAAATCATATTTGCAAGAGTGACTATCAAGATAGGTTTTCAAGGAGATTCTTCAGGGCTCAGAGAGAGGTGGAAAGGTTTGGATGGGGGAAATATGGGGAATTTCAGGCGTAAGCACATCTGCCAATGGTAGAGCAAAGGAGTGGAGCATTCATGAGCTGCTAGAATTGACCGAAATGTAGAATTCCTGGTATATTTCTGAGGTCAAGGAGATTGTGAAGAAATGAGTTTGAGTTTGTGACTTGCACATATGTTCTGTAGGAAACCTTAGCAGCCAGTTATGTGAACAAAAACTCATGTGACATATGGTGAAAATTCTGCCCTGCATACCTCCCAAGAAGTACCAATCTTGTCTGGTTTTTCCATGAGCATGCATGTCTTTTTAGAGCACAAAAGCAATTTTCAATAGGGCAAGTTATCGGTCTCCTACTACAATGCTGAATGCAGCATAATGCAACATGTGCCTGACACTGTGTAACCCTAAATGACTTGAGACTAGTTTTCAAAAGTTTCCTGCCAGGATGTTTGTGAAGAGGCACATTCTTCCTGTGAGAAGCAGAGGCCAGTAGCAGCCCAGTTTTAGTTAAAAATCACGCAACACCAGGTTATAGTCCAATAGGTTTATTTGGAAGCATGAGCTTTCAAAGTGCTGCTGCTTCACCATCTGATGAATTAGCAGCACTTTGAATGCTAGTACTTCCACATAAACCTGTTGGACTATAACCTGGTGTTGTGTGATTTTTAACTTTGTCCACCCCAATCCAACATTGGCACTTCCAAATCAATCTACTTTTGGTTTACTAGTGCAGCATTAAAAGCCCTGTTGGCAATGTTCTTTTTTTTCATAGTATCCAGTTGGGTAGCAGTTTTTTGTTCTTTAAAAAGAAAACCTACTCTGTATAAAATGGAATTGCTTTTCAATAATCAACTGCAAATGAATATTTTGGGAATTGATGATGTGTATCACCTTGATTTGTTTGTCAGAGGCAACAAACAACTTAATGTGCTTTATATCTTGGTCTTCCAGAAATTAATAGGTTAAGAAAAGGTATGTTTAAAAGTTTACTTCAGCAGGTTCAGAAGCTTCTCTCTGATCGAATTTGGCCCTTTTTGTATTTTCTTCCATTTCAAGACTTTTGCAAATAGAGATTGAACCTATGGGCAGCTATCAACTACCTCTTGGGCAGTGGGATAAACGAGCTTAATGCTTCATTACAAAGCATACAGGAGTGCAAGAGAGGTACCTGTGCAGTTCATAGGCAGCTGCTGGCTTTACAGAGATTAGGCATTATTTCTCCATCACGTTGCAATAACAAATAGATAAGTTAAACATTTTCTGACGAAATATGCTGAAGTGATTTAAAAGAGATTGAGCAGTAAGTTTGAAGTTTTCTATACACAAGGCAACTGCCCTGTTATAAATCTGTGAAATTTGGACTGAGAAAGGTCCTTTGCCTTTGTACTCAGGTGGCTTATAGAATGAGATGCAACATAAATGGAGATCTGTCGACGATCAGACTTCTCTACACATTCCAGCAGTTTTTGATGTAGCAGCAAATCATTTGCATTGAAGAAAATAACAACAACAGGAAAAACAAAGAAAGAAAAGTGTTTTCAGTAGATGCTACAAAGTTTTTGTTTGAGCAGTGATTTTTTTTTTAAAAGACTGTAAATTAGGAAAGGAGTCCCTTCCATCACACCCGTGTAGAAAGCCACAGGCCTCTATCTTGCTGCCTATAGAGTCATAGAGTGATACAGCATATAAACAAACCCTTCGATCCAATTGCTCTATGCTGACTGTAATCCCAACTAAATTAGTCCCACCTGCCTGCACTTGGCCCATATCCATCCAAACCTTTCTTATTCATGCACTTATGCAAAAACCTTTTAAATGTTCCAATTGCACCCATATCCACCACTTCCTCTGGAAGTTATTCCACACACGAACTACGCTCTGTGTGTGTGTGTGTGTAAAAAAACACAAAAGATTGCCCCTCATATCCTTTATAAATCTTCCTCCTTTTATCTTACAAATATGCCCCCTAGAGTTGAAATCCTCCACCTTAGGGAAAAAAAAACCTGCCATTCACCTCTTATCTATACCCCTCATTATTTTAAAAAACTCTAGGTCACTTCTCAATCTCCTACACTCCAGTGAAAAAACTCCTAGGCTATCCAGCCTCTCTCTAACTCAAACCTTCCGCTCCTGACAACATCCTGGAAATCCCTTCTGAACCCTCTCCAGCTTGATAATATCCTTCCTGTTACAGGGTGCCCAGAACTGGACATTGTATTCCAGTAAAGGCCTCACAAAGTCCTGTTTAAAAACTTCACATTACTTCCCAAATCCTATGCTCTGTGGTCTGAGCAATGAAGGCAAGTGTGCTAAACCCCTTTTAACTACCTGATTCATTCTTAATCAGTTGAGCACCTCTTTAGCTCGCTAATAAAATCTGTTCAACACCATAGATGTTATGTTGTAAATTTTAAAAGAAAACAGAAAAGTTATTTTTTTAACAACATAAAATGCCCACATGAAATTGCAATAACAGATTGTTGTATTGGTGTGCCATGTATCATGCTTTAAATTGTCAATTGTAAACAGATTTTCAGTTTATATCTTGTCCAATAAATGTTGGCACACAGGATAGAATGCAGAAAGATTGCAGCTGAACTGTTATTTCTGCAGAATCTCAAGAACACAGGAGCTTTGAGAGAAACAATGCTGTCCATGACACTTTGAATAATATAGTTGTGACTATACAAAGTCTCTTTTTAGACTCTCAGAAGTACAAAGAGAGTTTTATTACACATTTTGAGTGCAGGAGTGGAATTGTTACTTTCAACCTTTTGTTTTTGTTTCCCAGAAGTGGGCTAGTGTGCTGGGAAAAAAAAGAGCTAACATATGCTTAAATTAATATTAATGAATATTAATTCTGCAGAGTAACCTATTATGTACAAAGTAAAATGTGTTTACATTCACAGATAAAATGTCTGTAAATTGTAGCTTTTCTGATTGGCATGAGTAAGAGGTATGGTGCCATTCAACTGATTAAAAGCAAAACTTGCATTTATATAGTGCCTTTCACAACCACAGCCAATGAAATACTTCAAAAGTATAACCAATGCTGTAATGTAGGAAACCTGGCCTGAAATCTGCCAATATCAAACAGTACCATTATCATCATACCATCAACCATTGTTCAATGAAGATTGCAGGACCGGTTCCAGAAACAACATCAGACATGCCTAAAGAATTGGCACCAAGTTGGTGGTGCTACAGCACAGGATTAAATGACTGCCACATCTCCGAAGCAGCAGGGGACAGGACCTAAGCAATCCTGCAACCAATGGATCTGCAATCTTGCCACGAATGGTGTTGGTCAATTTAACGAGTAACAGAAGGAAAAGGCTGAACAATATCCACATCTTCTATAATGGGGGAATTTCAAGATATCCGTGTAAAAGACCACGCTGAAGCATTTGCAACCATCTTCAGCCAGAGGTGCTGAGTGGATGATTCACCTCGTTGCCTCCTCCTCAGGTCTGCTGCATTACAGATGCCAATCTACATTCTATTCACTCCATGTGATATCCAAAAATGGCTAAAGGCGCTGGACACTGAAATGTTATGGGCCCATACAACTAAAAACTTGTCCTCCAAAATCAGCTCAACCTTCACCAGCCTATCTCAATCTAGCTATAACAGTGGCATCTACTTGGGATTGTGAGGAATTGCCCATGTTTCCCCTGTTCACAAAGAAAAACTGGACAAATCCAACATGCACTCTCACTGACTTAACAACAAATGATGTCAAGAATCATCAACAAGCAACATGTACACAACAACCTGAAAATAGAACCTTACCGGTTTTCATTTGATCAGAGCTGTTCAGCTCTTCCTCATTCCAGCCTTTTTTCGAATATAGAATTGAATTCCTGAGTTGAGCTGAATGCACGGTGTGTGGTCAAGGGTTCCTAGAAAAATGAATTTCAATGAGAATTTGGAGAGAGAAATCTCCATTGATTGGTGCTGTGCCTAACAAGAAGGAGGAGTTTTGTGGTCGTTTGACACAGGCCAATTATCCTACCCCGCTGACATGGTTTCAGGGTAGTGTCCGAAGCTCAACAATCTTTACCTGCTTCATGAATCATTCTCCTGCCATCGTTAAGGTCAAGAATGTCCAATAATCAATAAGCAAACAAGTTTGCTGATATTTGCACACATTTATGACCACTTAGATATTGAAGCAATCCATATTTATAACAACCAGACCTATGCAACTGTTAGGCTTGGGCAGATAAGTGGCAAATAACATTGACATCACAAAATTTTCAGGTAGTTACCATTTCAAGTAAGGAAATCTATCCATTTCCTGTTGATATTCAATGGTATGACCATTACTGAATCTCCAATCATTCATATCCCAAAGGTTACCATTGATCAGAACATGAACAGACCCCGATCTGGTTACCAGAACAGATCCGAAGCTTGGAATTCTGTGCAAGTAACTGCCCTCCTGACTCCCAAATGTTATTAATGTTCTTTCATTTCTCCCATGGTAATTAGTAGACACTGAACAATGAAAGAACGTAAACAGTAAGGCCTAGTGGAATTTTATTTGAGTGAAACAGCATTATGAAGATGCACACAAAAGCACTGTCACAATATTGAAGATATCCAGTGTTGCACTGTTCTCTGTTCTTGTATTATATAGAACCTTTGTCAGTAAATTGGTAAGCTATACAACAGTTCAAGGTTTTTGCTTGAACCTGGCGAGAAAGCTGTCATCATCAGAGACTGGGATGTGTTCAACCTTATGTTGGAAACACGTTTGATTAGTACTAACTATTGTATTAAGATATCGAAACAATCCAGCTTTTGAATTTCTCCAACTTTCTCTAAGAGTTATGGTGTATATCATAGGTTGTGTCCAGATTTTAGAAAAATAGTCTGAGGAATATTTTGCAAATGTTTTTTGCTTTCATATAGAATTTGTTATAGTTTGTAGATTGAATTTAACACTCTTGGTTGCAGCTAAACTACAATCACATAGTCTGGTCTGCAATGTTAGTTCAGGCAGCCTTCACAACATGTGTTTCTTCATGTATGAACTAATGTGCCTTCACTAATAGCTCCCAAATATTTTAAGTACTGTTCCAAATGTCTTTTTTTATCATTGACATGCAATCAGTTGTGAAAAGTGCTTACGCCTGAAGTTTACTTCTGGTCCGTGAAATGTTCATGTAAGAAATGTCTATACGGTGCTACCCACAACATCGGGACTACTGCCCTACAGGCTATACCTTCCCTTACTGAACACATGTCTGGAAAAAATGACATCCACTGTTTCTGAAGACATGACTAATGCTAGAAACTTCAGCAGAAGAAGCTCCAAGATCAACCACAGGTTCGAGACAAAAAATAAACTGCAGCTGCTGGAATCCAAGGTAGTCAAGCAGGAGGCTGGAAGAACACAGCAAGCCAGGCAGCATCAGGAGGTGGAGAAGTCAACATTTCAGGTGTAACCCTTCATGACTGCAGAAAACTTCTTCAAAGTAGGCATCCTTTGTAGACACTTCACCAGTGGTACAAAACTGCAGATGCTGGAATCTTTCACTGCCGTTCACAGCAGTGAGTCTACCTGGCATGCTTTGAACACTACGCACACCTACTGATGTAGCAGCAGCAGTTTCCTTCGTGTAACTAGGATTTCCGTGTTCTTGTGGCTTGATTGTCATCAGCGCCACAGCTAGAAGGAAGGAGAATATAGCTTTCTGGCCAAGTCTAGCTGCTGCCCCTTAGTGCTGGGTGTATCACTGGGCACAGCCACCTTCAAGCTCACCATCTAACCCACTGTGGAGCTGGTACCTGGGAGGTGTGGAGCACTGACCATGCAACCTCTGGAGGAATGACTTCCCATTTGTTGTTCTACAAGGTGACCATGGCATTGCGAGGGTTACAGAAGAAAACTGAAAGATAGAAGTAAGCTAGAGCTGATCGGAAGATAGATTCTGAGAAAACTGGTTGATAAGCTTGCTGCATCTTTGTTGAATTTTGTGTTGGTAACATAGACACCCAGTGGATAACCATCTTTATGCCCATGTATAATTATCCTGGATGACCTCAGAGCTACATGTTGTATCTATTTTGAGGAGGACCATGACAATGGGATTACTTGGGGACCCTCATTTATCTAATGGATACCCTCCATGATTTTGAGTACCTCTGTTAAACTTTCTTGGGGGACAGCATGTATTGCCCATTCCTAATGACCCTGATGAAGTTGGTGGTGAGCTGCTTTCTTGACCCAGTGTATTACTTGGAGTATAGGTACAGCCACAATGTTGATAATGAGGGAGTTCCAGGATTTTGACTCTGTGTCATTGAAGGAATAGTAATATGGTTCTAAGTCAGGGCAGTGCATGGCTTAGAGAACTTGCAGGTGATGGTGTTGTGTGGCCCTGTCCTTCTAAGTGGTAAACACTGCAGATAGTTCTATTCTGTTCTACTTGGAATAAAATCAACTTTTCTCACCTCCCCAGTTTCCAGTGAAATATCAGTTACCTGTGTAATTATAAAAATTTATGGTGCAAAATGTTGATGAGGCTTTCACAAAAGTGCGATTTTTAAAAAAAAATGTTACAGATATGTAACCATTCTAGTGACTAAATGCACTCTTCAGTGTATTACTATGCTATTGCAGACCTGAAGGTCCTAGGTTCAAATCCTAGATGGCCAACTTGCATGCACCAGATCTCTGAGAATCAACCCTTCGGTGAGGGAACGGGAAATTCCTAAAAACTGACTTGACTTCAATATTCATTATATGGAAATATGTTTAAAAGAAGTTGAAGTTTAGAACATGCAGTTTAAATACTCTCAAAAGCAAATCAAAACTCCAGTAACCTTCTAAGTATTGAGTTGCCTTGTGTTTTTCTCACTGCTTCAGCACGTGCATTCACCCTTGCAATAGGGTGGACACACCTGCTGAGGTTTGGTACTAATTAATACAATAACCTGAAAATGTTCACTAGTTGGCAGGACAGGTAGCAGAGAGAATCCCAGTTTATGAGGCCAATCCATGTCCTTTCAATAGAACACTGGATTTCATAGCTAAATTGTGAGCACTGTTTTTCTTTCCACTGACATCGCCTGGTACTCTTTTTTTTCAGGTTTTCGATATCTAGACTGTTTATCAATTCTGTATTCTAAGGCCCCCAATTAATGGGTTAAAATTAACATGAAACCATTCAGGTGGGGTTAGATTCTCATTTTTATTTATTTTTTAAAAATTGCTTTGTAAATTTTGTGTGAGGGCATGAGGGATGTTTTGCTTGAGTTCTTTCTCCTTTTCAGTCAGTAAACAGCAAACACATCCAGGTGTGACAGGCAGCTGCAGACCCACACTTGGCTAAACTCATCAGTTATTTTTCCTTTATTCTTATGTGGGGTGAGTGTTGTTGAAAAAGCCAACACTTGTTAACCACCCTTGGTTGCTGTGGATTTGGAGTTGCTTGAAGGCTGTATCAAAGGTTTCTTTTCTTAAAGGACTTTGGTTAACCAAATAGGTTTTTCAAATAAGTAGTTCCATAGTGACCATTTCTGAGACTGGTTTTCCAGTCTAGTTTTATCAAATAAATTCAAGTTCTACCAGCTCCCATGGTGAGATTTGAAGACCCATCCCCCATCACGTTACCATGATGCCACCATCTCTCTTTGAATGTCCAATTGTTTTATACCATTACTTTGAAACATAAAAATAAATTGGAAATGAGATATTTAATAGGATTGGGCATTTTAATGCACCTAAAATACACAGTAATCTGTTATGGACTAGAGAGGAAAGGGGAGAAAGAGCTTGCGTTTCTTTCGTGCCTTTTTCTATCCTGTGGATATCTCGGAGCTCTTAACTATGCTTTTAAAAATGTTTTCATTAGCTGTAATCGTTGTAACATAGGCAGAAATTAACAAAAGCTCCCACATCTGGTCTAGTGATAATCAAAACAGAAGTGAGGTTCAATAAAAGTTACAAAACATGTTTGAAGATTGACATTGACTACTTATCCTTTTGTGGGTGGACGGTTGAAGGAAGGGGAGGAGATTAGCTCCGGCTGTTCCAGCTCTCTAATCTCTCCAAGCCAAATGTTGTCGGCTGATAGGAGGAGGGGGTTGGTTGTTTACCGTAGCTGTGGCTCATGCTGTTTTCCTTCAGCATGCTGAAGACAGCAGGCTGACAACTAAACCAAATTCTATAGGTTTAAATGTAACAATTGCCCTGTGCCCATCACAGTGGAACCTTTATGGTAAGTGTTGAATTACAATGCGAGGAAAATTGAGCTGACAAATTGGTACTTGATTTTGGCTAGTGTGAGTGTTGCCCTTTTTGTAAACTTTCTTTTATAAATTGTACTTTTTTAAGCTTTAAAAAATATGAAACCTTATTGTTTTCGAACAAAGCTGTGCTGCCAACTTTTGCCATTTTCTTCTTTCTTTTAACCCTAGCTTTATAGTATACCTCAGACTGACGCTTGCATCTCTGTCTCAATTTTTGTTGACCGTTTATGAAACCTAGAAACCAAGGGTCCAGGTTTCTTGTTGAAAACTTAATAAATTCCATTTTCAATTGATCAAATTATGCAGGGCAAAACAGGAACTAAGTCCATTGTTTTGTTAACTGCTGAATTACCAATCTTATGGGTTTGAATAAAAACATAAATTTCTGGAGAAACTCAGCAAGTCTGGCAGCATCTGTAGTGAGAAAACATATTGAGTCCAGTGACCCTTCAGAACTAAGAGAAGCTGGGAAATAGTGTATTTATGCTGATGACAGGATGGGGCGTAAGGAGTGAGTGGATAGGTGGAGACGGAGTCCAGGGAGAGAGAAAAAGGTTCAGCAGCCAGGTGGATGCTTGTTGGTAAACCAAAGAAGGAGAAAAGCTGCTAATGGGGACAGTGATTAGGTAAAAATGGGTTGGCAGAGCTGAAAGTATTCGAAAGTGTAGTGCTGGAAAAGCAGAGGCGGTCAGGCAGCATCCGAGGAGCAGGAGAATCAACGTTTCATTCATAAGCCCTTCATCACGAATTATTCATCAGGCTTATGCCCGAAACGTTGATTCTCCTGCTTCTCGGATGCTGTGATTTTCCAGCAACATACTCTCGACTCTGAGCTCCAGCTTCTGCAGTCCTCACTCTCTCCAACTTACCTCTGCACTGAAAGCAGCCCATCGTGACAGGGCCTGGGATTTGGGTGTGGGTAAAGGACCTGGAAGAAGTTGTTCAGTCTTTAAAATTATTGAACTCAATATTGAGACCCGTGGGCAGCAAGCCTGAGACACTTAACCGTTTACCTGCACATCACTAAATTGATTCTACTGTGTTTGCTGCTCGTGATGTGTCTGCTGTACATTCAGGAGACAAAATGCGTGATTGCTTTGCAGAACACCCATGTTCTGTCTGTAAGAATGACCCCAAGCTTCCAGTTGCCTTCCACTCAACACACCACCGTGTTCCCTGGCTAACCTATGTCTCTGGCTTAATGCAGGCTGGAAGAACAGCAACTGGGAGAAAGTGAGGACTGCAGATGCTCAAGATCAGCACAACAGGTCAGGCAGCATCCGAGAAGCAGGAGAGTTGATGTTTCGGGCATAAGCACTTCATCAGGAATGTGGGGGAGGGGAGGGAAAAGGGGCTGAGAGATAAATACGAAGCGGGTGGGGCTGGGGGGGAAGGTAGCTTGGAAGGCAGTAAGTAGATGAAGATGGGTGATGGTGATCGGTCGGGGCAGAGGGTGGGGCAGATAGGTGGGAAGGAAGATGGACAGGTGGGGCAGTTCAAGAGGGTAGTGCTGAGTTGGAGAGTTGGATCTGGGATGATGTGGGGAGGGAGATGAGGAAACTGGTGAAATCAACATTGATGCCCTGGTGGTTGGACCGTCCCCAAGGCAGAAGATGAGGCGTTCTTCCTCCAGGTGTCAGATGGCTATGATTTGGTGGTGGAGGAGGCCCAGGACTTGCATGTCCTTGGCAGAGTGGAGGGAGAGTTGAAGTGTTTGGCCACAGAGTGGTGGGGTTGTTTTGGTTCTAGTGTCCTAGGGATGCCCTCTGAAATGCTCTGCGAGTTAACGTCCAGTCTCCTCAATGTAGAGGAGACCACCTCATTTTCCACTTCGGGACTGTGCAGGTCTGGGACTGAACATAGAGTTCAATATTTTTTAAGGCCAGATCATTTCCTTCCATGCCCTTTTACTCACCACCATACTCAAGGCTACGTCATGATGTGGACTGTTTTCTGCACCACCTACCCATTTTCACCTAGTCGTTATCCCCATTATCAGCTTTTCTCCTTCCCTAGCTTACTATCAACCACCCCTTTGGCTGCCTAACTTCATTTTTCTATCTCTCTGGACTCTTTCTCCACCAATCTATTTACTTTTCCTCTCCATTACTCCCTGTCATCAACATAATTAACACCTTTTCCTAGCTATGATCAGTTCTAAAGAAGGGTTACTGGATTTAAAGTATTAACTCTTTTATGTGTCCACAGACGATACCAGTTTCTTTTTCCCCAGCAATTTCTGTTTTGCTTTAAGATCTTCAACATCTGCAATTTTTTATTTTATTCTTATGATTTGATTTGCTTTGCAATTTGTTGATACTTTACCTGATTTAATATCCACCAGATTTACAGGCCAGCTATGATACTACCTGACATTTTCTAAGGAGGTGTGGGTGGAGGGGAAAGGAAAGAGGAAATTGCACGATTGTAATAACAGTTTTGCATCTTACTTCCTCTTTCATGTGTGACCAGGAAACTTCATCAAATAAAAGTTTGAAGATGTATTCTTTCACGTCCTTAAATGATTTATTACAAATTAATTATTTGTGTTTGAAGTGCCAAGATATACAAATTGAGATTTTGAATATTGTTGAAAAGAGAGACACAGTATCAAAGCTTTTTAATCTTGCACTCGTCGGGAGAAAGGCAAGGATGCCAAACGTCAAACAATCCACAACAATTCATACTACAGAACAAAATGGTGCTGAACAGTCGAAATGTCAACTCAGTTTGCCCAAGGTTTTGCAATGGAGAAGGCAATGAGGAGCTATTTGCTCACTGTTCTTTCAAGTAATTTTTGAAAAAAGGAGCAACACTTGAATTCTTTTTAACGTATACATTTTTGCAATCCTTTTCAAATTCAGCATTTATCCTGGTGAGTGCAAGATGAAGACTTTCCATAACATGCCTCTCCTTGCAGCACTATTCAAATTGGAGTTTCTAGGCCATTGGATTAAAAAAAAGTTAAATTCCATCTTGTTCAGCAACTGCAGCATGATACAGTAGAGCATTCTTGACAAGCACAATGTAGGATTGTCAAGTGCTTTAATTCTCAGAGACTGTGTGATGTGATTTGTGCTTAAGCTTATAACCACCTGATGAAGGAGCAGCGCTCCAAAAACTAGTGCTTCCAAATAAACCTATTGGACTATAACCTGATGTGTGATTTTTAACTTTTAGCTTGATTGTTCTTTGTATCTTCTGATTTTTCTCTCAACAACAACATTCAACTTCCAAGTGCACTGAAGAGACAAAAATACTGAAAGCAAACTTTAATTGAAATATATGTGTACATCAGAAGTATTATGTGTGACACGTATTTCCTGAAAATATCGTGATTATTTCCTGTCACACTTTATAGGTGTCACATTCGCTCACAGTCAATGATACCACACGCGATCTAGGAGTGTGGTTATACTGATAGATATCAACAGAAATGTACAAAATTGTTTTGCTGTAGGTGTTTTTGCCCCCCCCCCCCCCCCACAAAGTTTATCGTTATCCTGAGCCTTAATAAAAAAAGAATTGTAAGTGATTTATTTGAAAGTATTTTTGATTGATAATTATGTACAGCTTTCAGTGTGGTAATATAAACAATGGACACTAAGGTGCTATGTTGTTACAGTAGCTTTGTGATTCTCTGTTAGCTTCTAACTGCTTTTTCTGATGTTGTCTTCCATTTCACTTATTTTTTGTCTATTGTCTTAACACTTCTTATCACAATGGTAGGCTGATTAGCAAGGTTAGATCACATGGAATACAGGGAGGACTATCCATTTGGGTACAGAACTGGTTCAAAAGTAGAAGACAGAGAGTGGGAGTGGAGATTGCTTTTCAGACTAGAGGCGTGTGACCAGTGGACTGCCACAAGGATTGGTGTTGGATCCACTACTTTTTGTCATTTTATATAATTGAGTTGGATGTGAACATAGGAGGTATGGTTAGTAAGTTTGCAGATGACACAAAAATTGGAAATGTAGTGGACTACAAAAATGGTTACCTCTGGATACACTGGGATCTTGATCAGATGTAGACTGAGGAGTGGCAGATGGAGTTTAATTTAGATTAAATGTGAGCTGCTGCATTTTGGAAAGGGAAATCAGGGCAGGACTTATACACTTAATGGTAAGGTCCGAGGGAGTGTTGCTGAACAAAGAGACCTTGGAGTGCAGGTTCATAGTTCCTTGAAAGTGGAGTCGCAGGTAAATAGGATAGTAAAGAAGGTAATTAGTATGCTTTCCTTTATTGGTCAGTGCATTGACTATAGGAGTTGGGAGGTCATGTTGTGGCTGTACAGGACATTGGTTTGGTTACTGTTGGAATACTGTGTGCAATTCTGGTCTCCTAGAATTGGAAGGATGTTTTGTAACTTGAAAGAGTTCATAAAAGGTTTACAAGGATCTTGAGATTCTGAAGAAGGGCTTATGCCCGAAATGTCGATTCTCCTGTTCCCTGAATGCTGCCTGACCTGCTGCGCTTTTCCAGCAACACATTTTC
Source organism: Chiloscyllium plagiosum (assembly GCF_037043375.1). NCBI lineage: Eukaryota > Metazoa > Chordata > Chondrichthyes > Orectolobiformes > Hemiscylliidae > Chiloscyllium > Chiloscyllium plagiosum. The sequence goes on from NW_028270140.1 coordinate 44,663,972, forward strand.
AGCTCTGATCTCCAGCATCTGCAGACCTCACTTTCTCCTTACAAGGATCTTGCCAAGGTTGTAAGTTTTGAGCTATAGGAAGAGGCTGAATAGGCTGGAGCTAATTTCCTTGGAGCATCGGAGGCTGAAGGGTGACCACGGAGATTTATAAAATCATGAGGGGCATGGATAGGGTAAATAGGTGAGGTCTTTTCCTTGGGGTAGGGGAATCCAAAATTAGAGAGCATAGGTTTAAGGTGAGAGGGGAAAGATTTAAAGGGGATCGAAGGGTCAATTTCTTCATGCGGCAGGTGATGTGCATATTGAGCTGCCAGAGGAAATGTTGGAGGCTGGTACAAGTACAGTATTTAAAAGAAATCTGGATGCATATGTGAATAGGAAAGCCTTAGAGAGATGTGGGCCAAATGCTGTCAAATGGGACTAGAGTTATTTAGGATATCTGGTCGGCATGGACATGTTGGACCGAAGGTCTGTTTCTGTGCTGAAAGTCTCTATGACTTCTTTTAAATCCACTTTTAGAAAACTGAACTAACGTTATGACAGCTGTCTTCTGCAAACTTTTAGAAACTAATTTTGGATTTTGAAATATAAACTTGGTTCATAGATTAAATGCTGAAAATGTGTTGCTGGAAAAGCACAGCAGGTCAGGCAGCATCCAAGGAGCAGGAGAATCGACGTTTCGGACATGAGCCCTTCTTCAGGAATCATAGATTAAATGCCTTATTTTCAGGGCCAGTAAAGAAATTGAATTGTTTTTTGCGAGTGTATATCCTACTGTTCGAACATTGGTGCTTGTGATGAAGCACGTTTTGCTCCAGTTTTAAAGCATACAAAGTTGTGTCCAACATGGCTTGATGTAGTGTAAAGTTGTCCCGTATGTGCCTCAGTAATGTCAGCAATATCCAATTTATTTGCTGTTACATTAATATAACTTTTTGCATTTTCTACGCCAGTCAATACAAGCTGTCCTGGAATGACATTGCCAATTAACGCTATTCAAACATATTTCATGTAGGACAGTTATGAGAGGATGGTGCAGGTTCTGCATTTTGGATTTGAAACCCAATCCAGATTACTCAGCCTTGTGACACAGGTTAATAAGGCCATAAAGTAAAACAACTTGTCGGGGTCCTTTTCTTAATGGATATTGTTGAAAATCAAAGAGGTTGCATTAAAGTTGTATTGAATGTCATTGAATACCATAAATATAAAGGCCTCCATGTTGCTAAAAGGATACAGAGATGCTGGGAAGGTATAAAGAGGGTTTACTGGAATATCAGAACTGAATGTTTTATATCCTTTCAGAAAGAGTGAACGGGTTGTGGAATCTTTCTCAAGAAAACACATGATTAAGAGGTGACTTAAAGGAGACTCTTTGATAGAAAGATTTATACTTGGAGAGAAACCAGAAGTAGGGATGATCTATAACAATGAGAGAACTCTAATAAATCTATAGGGAACTTGGGAAAATCCAGTTTGCCCAAAGGGTGGAGGTCATACTTAGAAGGAGCAGAGAGGCGTTTAGAAAGCTGTGTTCAAGACACAACTCTGTTGTGTGTGTGTATATAGGATAAAAGGATAGAAGAATATGTGGATAGGGTCCAAGACAAAAAAATAGAGGAAGCATCTCTTGGCAATCTGAGTCAATGTGAACCTTGTGGCCTGAATAGCCTGTTTCTGTGCTGTAATTACTTTGTCATAATATGAAAGATTGACATGATGTCTAATGTTCATTATCTGCAGCAAATTTATCAAACATTATCCTTCCAAAGTAAGATTCCTGTTAGTGTTGTAACACTGCCACGAATGTGCCAAATGTTTCCTGATCTGCAGACTAAAATTCCTTGCTTGACTAATTCATACAGTTTTCTGCAAAACTGCATAAGTGTTGATCTCACTTGGGTGCTGCTTAATTGAATAATATTAATGTTCCTTTCTGTAGCTCAGTTCAGCCCCGAAACAGCTGACCAATCTGGATATCCACAATGCCTTCTTTGATAAACTGTTCAGGCGAGTCTTGGTTAATAAGCACTTGCAGATAGACAGACAGAAAGGTTGTAGTCTAAGGCAGTCATCCTTTTGATGCCACTTAATAGGTACAAAATCTGGGTGACCTACCAGCAACACTTGAGAAAGCTGGAGGGACACTGTCACCATTGCCTACAAAGGCCCCATGCATCGCCTGGATGGATTACTGTGCAAACACAGACACGTGTCAGGAAACGGGGACCATGTTCACAGCGGTGGTGATGCTCATATAGTAACTGCACTGGAAAGGCTACAAAATCGGAATAAACAAGATTTACCATCCGTCGCATGCTGTCTACTTGCAGCTCGCAATGCTGAGAAAGATTGCAGTGTAACCAGGGGAAGCATTTCAAAGAAACCCTGAAGGCCCACTTAAAGAAAATTGGCTTTGATCTAATCAGCTAGGAAGAAATTATGTTGATGGCAAGCCCTGCTTTACCAAGGTGTAACTGGCTTTAAATCAAAGTGGATGGTGAATGGCCTATTCTTCAAGGGCAATAGTGAAGCAGATGATAGGCTGAAGATCAGGTTCAGATGGGGCAGTCGGGAGGTGGGTTTTTTTAGCACCTTCCAGACAGAGTGTGCCACATAATTGTAGCATGCTGTCTCTGTCCAAATGGAGTGGACATTAAGAGGATGTGATGGATTCTGAAGAGTTGGATGAGTGGCAGCAGTTTTCTGAGGAGATGATGAGGACTTGAGCAGGAGGAATATCCCCCTCGATTTGATAGAGCAGTATATTGGCAAGGACAGCAAGCCATTGAGGGCCTTCTTTGATCCCTGTTTCTAGTAGATGAGAGCTGGGTGCAGTGATCATTATTGACTGTTAGTTTTTTGCCTCTCGAGGCAACCAATCCTCCTCTGTCTTTGGAGGCAAATGTAGCCTCATTTAGTTTAGTGTTAGTTTCTGATATTGCTGAATAAAAGTGAATGCATCAAATGTTAAGCTGTTTTACCTGGTTCTTGAGCAGTGATAGATTTACGAACGTGCACTTGCAATGAAGTGCTAGCCTTGTGACAAAATGCATTTGCTTTTGTTTCTCCTCCCACTGTGCGCTGTGAAGGGCAACTCCTGGCTAACAGTTCTTGACCTGTTGCACAGTTGGGCTTTAACTATGGTGCCAACACCAGGAATCCTGGGAGTTCCTGGCAGTAGTAAGTACTTCTGTCTGTGGCGAGAGGGAAGCTACGATGCACGGGACGCTATTGTGATATGTTACTTACCTAATGGAACAAGTTTCAGAACATATTTTGAGAAATCTCACTAAAGTTCAGGGAAGAAACTCTCTGAAACTAGGCAAACCTAACTCTTAGCCGATTTTCTGATGAAGTTCAACCTTCAATTACAGTACTAAACAAATTTGGTCACTGTTTCCTCCTTTATAGGATTTTCTAATATTCATGAAGAATAGGCTATAGTTGAGTAGATGTTCTCATGAAATTTCTGTATCCAATTGAATGGACTTATATTGTGTTGAGTCATGACTTTGCATTCCGGTTGTATTTTTTGAATACAAAAGCAACTGAATTATCTGTCATGAAACAATCACTTGAAATAATAATGTTTTTATACTGTTGCTTAACCTTGAAGGTTGTTCCCCTCCTCTACCAACACCTTTTGTTGAACGGTAATCGAGTCCATATTATGGCAAAATGTATTGTTTTTAAAATCTACAATCATTTAGGAAATTCAGACCACAGACAAGTTTTGGCAGATAAGTTGCTATCTATTGCATTTACTTTAATAGTCTCATTGTTTAATGCACAGTGCGTCTTGCCATGAGACTGTAAGAGAACTGGTTTTGATATACAGGATATTGAGCCATTTCTTTGGTGTTTATGCAGAATACTGTTTGAGGTCCAGGCAAATTTGATAACTTGACAAGCGATTAAATGCAACCTAAGTTCCGTTGGCCCCATGTCTTATATGACTGGCATGTAGGGCAGTCTGCCCAAATGATATACAAGTCCATATCCAGATTATCGGTCAGGCTACCTTGCACAATAATGTACAGTTGCTCGAGGGCAAGAAACTAAGTGTGCTGCAAAGCCAGTGCTGGAGAGATGATGCAAAGACTGAAAAAGTAATGGTTGAATATAACATAGTGGATCAATTTAGATAGCTGAGGAAAAATAAATAAAGGAGCAGGTTGGACCCGTGACTAAAAGAGATCAACACAGAAGCACAATAAATGAACATTTCAAGGGAGAACAAAAGGAATTGAAGAGTGAAGGTGGTTAGAAAAGCATTCCCAGATCAATCTGAGACATACTGTTCAGCAATCAGGCAGCAAACATTGGTGAGAGTTGTTTACAGACCACCAACCTGTCATGGTAATGTTGGGTGCAATATATAATAAGAAATTTGTGATGCATGGAATGTGGGTAATATGTTAGTAATGAGTGACTTCAATTTACACACAGACTTTTCCACACTCTTGACTCTGATTTCCAGCAGCTGCAGTCTTTATTTTCTCCTACTAACTCTAACCCATCTGCCAAGGTTCATACTTAAAACATAAAAAGAGCTACAATGTTGAGCAGTGACCTTAAACCATAACTAGGAGAATATACAAATCCAAAAGCTTTTTATTAAAGACCTGCATAGGAGCAAGTCCCTTTTGAATTGAGACTCCTTCTGAGTTCAGCCCCACTTGCCTGTCTTGGTCAGGCTTGTTGATATCGCCCAGTGTGGCTACCTCCTTGAGCAGGCCTTTTGACTCAGTCAGGCTTCACCCTTACATTAAGCAATCTTAACAGCAAGTAATCCTGTACATGATGGAGACTTCCCATGAGCTGATTGACATTCATCTCAATACTGTAAAACCTTGAGCAAAGAAATGACTTTGGTGTGAAGGATTCAAGTAATGGAAAGTGTTTGTATTCACCATATGGTCAAGGAAGAAATGTACTTCACTAAGTTCACGTCTTGTATGCGTATAGCTGGGTTAGTGAACATGTTTCCTGTTTTAGCCTGAAACAAGATTGTGCCTGTGAAGATAATTCCTGTGGCTGGATTGTTAATGAAAATTTACAACGTGCTAATGAATTCAAAACAGTCTTTACCTGAACAATTCTGCTAAGTTTAACCCGCGAGCAGGAGACTGATTTGGTTGATTTTGATTTATTTTGCCTCCTACCCACACAGGTTTCCCTGCCTCCCCCCGCCCCCACTTCTAAAAGCCCAAAGAATTCCACCTTTTGGCATGGATAGAAGACCAGCTAGTTAGCAAGAAGCCAGGCGTATGCATTGATGGATTATTTTCTGATGGGCATGATGGAACAAATGGTGTGCCACAGGAGTCAGTGCTAGGGCCTTAAAATTTTAGTATTTGTCTAAATGGTTTGGATGAAGGGACTGAAAGTCTGGTTGCTCAAGTTGTCAATGACAAAGATAGGTAGGAAAGTTAAGTTGTGAAGAGGAACTGAAGAGACTACGTAGTGATGGGTGAAGTGAATGGGTGAAGGGGGTTGGGAGGGGGTGGATTTGAAATTAATACAACTTTTTTTTTGCAAAAATTCAAAATTTTTCAGATGATTTCAAGTCAATTTAATGCATTAAAGAGTAACTGATCTTCAAAATACTTCACACATTCTCTAGTGCAAAGCAGTTTACACTGTTGTCAAACGGAGACCGAGAGGTACAGGTGCATAGTTCCTTGAAAATGATGTCACGGGTAGTCAGGGTGGCACACACCTTTGTCGGTCAGAGCATTAAGTACAGGAGTTGGGACATGTAACAGCTGTACGCAACATTGGTATGGCCATATTTGGAGTACTATGTATCATTCTGGTTCCCCTGCTGGAGGAAAGATGTTGTTAAACTGGAAAGGGTGCAAAAAGGATGTTGTCAAGACTGAAAAATTTGAATTATAAGGAGAGGCTAGATAGGCTGGGATGTTTTCCCTGGAGCAAAGGAGGCTGAGAGGTGGGCTTGTTAGAGGTTTAAAAAACATGAGGGGCCTAGATAAGGTGAATAGCCAATGTCTTTTCCCAGGGTAAGGGAGTCCAAAACTAAAGGTTTAAGGTGAGAAGAGAATGATTTAAAAGGGACCAAAGGGGCAACTTTTTTGAGGCAGGTTAGTGTGTATATGGAACGAGCTGCCAGAGGAAATTGTAGAGGAAGTTACTTTACAACTTTTAATAGACATTTGGACTGGTACATAAATGGGAAAAATTTGGAGCAATATGTGCCAAATACAGGCAAAGGGGACAAGTTCTGTTTAGGAAACCTGGTTGGCATGAGCAAGTTGGGTTGAAAGGTCTATCTTGATGCTGTCCAGCTCTGTGACTCACACTCCCTATACCAGCAATCCTCATTTATGTATTTATGTCTATCTACACAAGGTTAGAAGATTTTGAGTGCTTGTAGTTTCATTTATTGACACTTCTATTGGCCTGCAGTAAAAAGGCACTTTTTAACATTATGGAAAGTCCTTAATGAAGACTTTTACAAAGATGACCTTTCACTCATCCTATATTCTCCATGGATAGGAGCTTGGGAATAGAAGTAGGGCATCCAGCCGATTGAGCCTGCCTTGTCATTCAACAGCATCATGGAAGATCGAACACTTCAATGTCTTTTACACATTCTGATAACCTTGTACACTGTCAGTAATCAGAAATCCATCAGTCTCATCCTTAAACCTACATAAAGGCTGAGCCTCCACAGCCCTCTGTGGTAGACACTTCCAAAATGTGACAAACTTCTCAGTGATAAAAATTCTTCTTATCTTCGACCTAAGTGGTATCTGCTTTACTTTTTAAATTGTATGCCTTGGTTCTAGGCTCCTCAAAGAGGGAGTCCTATAAAGGAGGGCATCTTACCTGCTCTACTCTATCTCTTTTAAGTATTTGCAAGTTTCAATGCAATTACCTCTCATTCCTTTGAAGTATTAGAGAAACAGCCCCAGTTTGCCCACTATGTTCATTGGACAGTCCCACCATTCTAAGAACAAGTTTGGTGAACGTTTTGATGTGCTCGCTCTATAGTAATAGTATCCTTCCTGAGATAGGGAGATCAAAATGCGTACAATACTCTATGAGCGATCTAATCAAGTTCCTATACAATTAACACAAGACTTCACTACTTTCATTGCAAGAGAGTTAGATTAAACATTCCAGTGGCCTTCCTAATAGCTTGGTGCTCCTGCACGTTACCTTTCAATGACTTATCGATAAGGACACCTAGGTGTCTTTGTGCAACTGAACTTTCCAAACTCTGACTTTTTCAGAAGTACTCGACAAATCTGTTTCTCCTTCCAAATTTGATAATCTGTTGAATGGTGAAGGGAATGAGGAAGACCAAAAGTCTTACATTAATGACTTTCTGTAATGTTAAAGTGGAAAGTCTAGAAATGGGGTCAGAAATCCCTGAATCTATCTGTGTTGTCAAAATATTCCTGTGTCATCCTGACTCACTGTGTATCCAGCACATCAGTGTTTTGAAACATCCTTCCTAAAAAGAAAATATGCTCTGTTAAAATGGCAAGAGTATCCATGATATTATCTATTACCTTTGATAAAGTAGAGATGTTTTTCTTTTCCATAATGTCATGTCCCAATGTTTGTGACACAGTTACAATCAAGGAACAAGAGTAGGCCACTCAGCCCTTCAAACTTGCTCCAACATTCAATTAGATCATGGTTGATTTGATTTTAGCTTCACCTCTACATTCCTGCATATCCCGATTTAATCTTTCGTCCTCTTGATCTCAGTGATTATGAACACCAGTTCTATATTGTGTGAATATTAAGTATCAGCTGATGAATTCCATTCAGTAGCACAATGTTTGACCCCCCCACCCCAACCCCACCTTGAGGATCTGGATTCACATATCAGGCCTGAAATATCATTTACATGACTGGCTGAGCATTTCCAACTTGACAAAAGTGAGGAGGAGAAATTGACTGAACCAATCCAATTTCTGCAAGTCAGCTGATCACAGGGCAACTCTCGTAGTGACTATGAAAAGATTGTTTGAAAATATTGTAGCCTACATCTGACTGAAGGGAAGAAAGCATATGCTGTGGCCCCTTGTGGGAAAGATCTTTGAAAATCAGCTAGAGAATTGTCACTTTGATGAAGGAATCTCTTTGGCCTATCAGAAACATGGTGGTCTTCCAGCGCAAAGAGTTGTCCTTTGATGGCGTGCTAGAAACTGGCACTTTGCAAAGTTCTAGGACCCGATGCTGAGGCATGTGGCAGAACTCGGTACAGCAACTGCAGAGGTGCAATGGGGAAAGAACTTTCAGGCTTTCTACTCAGTGAATGTGGAAATAATGCAGAACCCCTCAATCGACATGCCCAACCAATGTGGAATACGGATTGTGAATTTCAAGATTGTTGAAATTGTACTGAGTTTGTTCCAAAGTGCATGGAGAAAAGTTAAATTCTATTGTGCTCTCTGTAATATGATATTTAAAATTTTACAGATTTAATAAATAAAGTATACTTTTTGGCGGACGAAATTGTCAGTCTTACATGTGAAGTGTGAGAGATACGAGTGTGGGTTTGCAGCTTGTTGTCTGGCTGTAGTACTGTTTTGAGTTTGCCACCTGATCTAGAAGCAGCCTTCATTGAACGTGGTCAATTGGCAATACCATTTTCACACTTTGACCGCAAGGTCAAACTTCTGCCATAGTACATTTTAAAATCCATCCTGCCTTTTTTATCATATTTCAATTTGTTTTTATTTCTTTTCTCGATTTGCAGTTGTAAGGGGAAGAAAGAGACTTTTCCTACTATTACAAAATGATGGCCTGCATTACAGTGACTGATGTGGAAACCGGATCAGCGCCACTTCAAAATGGAGATCTTCATCAAACCTCACGAGCACCCAAATGGACTGGAGCGGGACTTCAAGTAAAACTTTATCCCATCCCTGGCAAAACGGATAACAACTCCTTAACATTTCCACCAGATAAATATGTCGCAGAAGACATTTGCATAGCAGCTGCCAAAGCCTGTGGTGAGTGCACTTACGCATGTACTTGTGTGGTATTTTAACATGGTCACTTTTTTTTATATTGAGAGGGTGATTTCCTTTAGGACCAAAGGACTTGTATACTCTGTCCCTGAATAGTCAAGAGTTGGGGAAAATTCCAAAATTTGGTATCCATTGGAATTATGATTTTTAGGAAAAATCATAGTTCAAGTCATCTGTATTTTCATTGTTACTGTCAGATATTTGCCTAGTGCAGTTTTAAACGATGTCCATTGTGAACTGAAGTCCTTGAATCAGATTTTCATTAAGGAGGTGAGCATCTGGAACTGAAAGTGTTTCAAATCCTATACATCTGTATCAGGTAAGGAGACCCCATCCTCTCTCATTGTATTTTCATTTTGGCGTGTTGGGGGTAAGATGGAGCTGAGCTTTTGGAGACGAGTTCGAGCTGGCAACCAAGGTGGGAGGATGGTGAGGACAGCAGCCTAGAAATTCTCTGGAATGTCTTGGAAATAATACTGTAGCTGACACAATGATCTTTAGAAAGATCCTTCAGCAAAAGAAAGCTCTTTTGCATACATACTGTTTAAAAGTGTCAATTAACAACAGTTATTCAGCGTTTAACTAAAGTTTTAATTCATTTTAGAGCTCTTAATTTTGCATAAATCAATACACAGGCATTGGAAAGCAACTCTTCAAAAAAAACCAACAGATTTTACAAGCTGAGACTCATCAGTCAAAAGATATATTCAATCTGAATACTGCTTGCTGAGGTCTAAGTGCATTAATCGTTCATGGCAAGAGGTGAGGCATTCATAATGGCAACTTATCAATAAAACCAGCCTGAAAGATGGACTTATTGTAAGTTCTTACCTAGTCTCCAAGAATGACTAATACACCTAGCTAGATTAGATTAGATTCCCTACAGTATGGAAACAGACCGTTCGACCCAACAAGTCCACACTGACCCTCCGAAGAGTAACCCACCCAGACCCATTCCCTTACAGTTACCCCTGACTAATGCACTTAACATTATAGGCAATTTAGCTTGGCTAATTCACCTGATCTGCACATCTTTGGATTGTGGGAGGAAACCAGAGCACCCGAAGGAAACCCACGCAGACACTGGGAGAACGTGCAAACCCTATACAGACAGTTGCCCGAGGTGGGAATCGAACACGGGTCCCTGACGCTGTGAGGTAGCAGTGCTAGCCACTCTGCTGCCCCTCAGCAAGCAATATTTATGAAATGCAGAGAGGAGTATAAATTTTGTTTATTTAATATCTGTATTACTTTGTAATATGTTTTTATTTCTTTGAAGTGTTTTTCCCTGCCTGTGTGTCTATTTAGATAAGATAATATCTGAAATGAATAAAAGCTCTGACATATTGGTATGTCAAGTGTCTATGGTTGGTTAATAGCTCTGAGATTGTAAGACAGCTAATATATTTAAATAGACATGATCCTTTTTTCAGGGCTCAGACCTGGGTTTTCCCTGTGGTTTAAGATTTGTCAATGTGGCTGTAAACTACATCTATAAATTGAAAGACTTGCCTCCACCAAAATGAGATGTGGTGGGGGACTTTCAACTGCTTAGCTGCTGGCAATGATATGAGTGCTGCAAATGTGATCATTAGCTGCATGTTATCTCACGTTAGTGAAAGTTGACAAAAACTGAATAGGGATGTGGGGATCTGACTGCCTTTTTTAAAGACATTCTGAGTGGGCCCGACTAAGAACTATTAACATTTATGAGTTAAGTGGACTATGGAGGATTGAATTTTCGTCAATGATTCATTCAGAAACCGGTTTGTGGGATTTTTGGACGTGGAGAGATGGTAAATAGAGCCTTATATTTATTGTCATCCTCTTAGTTGTTCTATCAAGAGAAACAGAGACAGGACACATCAAACCTTATTTTATCTGATACATAACTAACTGAAATTCTCAACTAAGTTCAATTTATACTTTTCCTGTGCAAAATATCACTTCAACAACTAGAAGCTCTTCAAAAATTTTCCAGAACCCAAAGGCTTTGCAGCTAATCTCAGTACAGTACAAGTACTTACAAGTTCTAATTGTGGTTACAAGCATTAAAAAAGTTTTAATGCATAAATTGTAAATCCCCATCTTGTCACAATGGCACAAAATCATAACAGCATCCAGTGAACTCCAGAGTGAGAAGCACAAAAAACCTGTGTTGACACTAAAGTAGGAAATTTACATCTCTAGATGTATTTAAAAAGATAAAAATTGGAAGGTTTTGATGAGCCAATGCTATCAGAGGTCAAAAAGTAAAATTGCTGAAGTTTGTTTTGTTGACTCTGAGTAAATAAAGCTTTAAAGACACTACTGTACTAAGCTCGAGCAGCTAGATAGTGCTTTTATATAAATGTTTGGTTTTAAATGCTCACTGGGGGCCCCATGTCTAGCCCAATGCTCGCTCATTAAGCAAAAAGAATTTATTATTGAAATTGATTGAACTGTGTGCCTTTTCTGACGGATAGCTTATGTGTTTTAAACTTTATGTCCCTTCAAAGTCAGAGACATCCATAAAGCTGACCATGAAGCTAATATAATTGTTTCTTTACAAAAATTAATTTCTGAATATGATCTATCCCTTGATCAAATTTGTAATGCAGAGAAAACTGACTTAAGTTGACAATGCCTGTTGAATTTCACTTTGATTATTGTGCATGAATCAGGTATTAAACAGAAAGATCGACTTCGATGTGTATATCATGCACATGCATTCCTTCTTGAATATCTGTAAACTAAATTATCTTGAGCTTTCATTTATTTAATGTCCTATTAAAGTAAAAAGAACACTGTTTTTGCATACTTGACTGCCCACACATTAACTTATTCTTTGAAAGTTTGTGCCATGTGTATTAAGCTGTATTCAATCAGTAAATGAATTGATCCATTAATTGGCATTTTTGATTAACCAGCTTCTGCATTCTCCCTACATGCTAGTTAATAAAGATTTGACTGTACTTTGTATCTATCTTCGCTGAAGAGGAAATTAAAAAATTCCAGGTGTTGTAGGGTTTACGAGTCCTTTTCTAAGAGTTGCAAGTGAGGAGGTTAAAAAATTAATGTGAGGAAAGAAAGAATATTGGAAACTGGATGGAAGGCCAGCAGGTTGACAGAATTAATGGTTTATTCCTGATGAAGGGCTTTTGCCCGAAACATTGATTTTCCTGCTCCTCGGATGCTGCCTGACCTGTTGTGCTTTTCCAGCAGCACTCTAATCTTGACTCTGATCTTCAGCATCGTAGTCCTCACTTTCGCCCAGAATTAATGGCTGACAACCTGGAGTTTTAAAGGAGGAGACTTCAGTCCTAGTGGTTGTATAGGTTTTGAACTTTTTGAGTTTCCTTGTTCTGAGTCTGAGATTTTCATTGTCTGAGCTGAGATGTCACCTTTTGTTATAAAACCTTAAGTTACCTCGAGAAGGTGACTTAAAAGAAATTTTGGGATTTACATATTAAGGAACCGAAACCTGCAACCCATTCTGAAAGATGAAAGATTTAGCAACAATCCAGGTTTGTTCAATATATCATTTCAGTTGCATGACACTATAGTCTTTTGCTATAAGTTCTGTGTCTTATGGTCTTATGCTGCACAACCACCTGATGAAGGAGCAGTGCTCCGAAAGCTTGTGCTTCCAAATAAACCTGTTGGACTATAACCTGGTGTTGTGATTTTTAACTTTGTCCTATTTTCTAAACAGTCCTTATGGATTGGAAGGCAGCAGCATTAACCCTGTATGTGAGAAAGGAAAGCGGGGGGGAAAAGCAGAAAACTTTAAAGGCCAATAAATCTGGCATCAGTAAGAGAGAAAGTGCTCAAATTAATTATTAGAGACATGGCCTGAGGATGTTTTAAAAATTCAAAATATCATTAGCAGAGTTAACTCAAAATTAAGATAGGGTCATCATATTTGGCAAAAACAGAGTGCTGGAGAAATGCAGCAGGACTAGAGAGAAAATCAGAGTTATTTCATCTGAGTGTCTCATTTGGCAAACCTGTGTTGTTGTTTAACATTGAGTTGGGAGAATAAGGAATGTGGTGTACCTGGATTTTTAAATGCTGTTTAAAAGGTGTAACAGGAGAAGTTATTACATGAAATTATGCCTCATTGATTGCGGATTACTTAATGCCCTGAAAGCAGGGAGTAAGAATAGATGGAGAAAGTGAGGACTGCAAATGCTGGAGGTCAGAGCTGAAAAATGTGTTGCTGGAAAAGCGCAGCAGGTCAGGCAGCATCAAAGGAGCAGGCGAATCGACGTTTTGGGCATAAGCCCGAAGAAGGGTTATGCCTGAAACGTCGATTCTCCTGCTCCTTTGATGCTGCCTGACCTGCTGCGCTTTTCCAGCAGCACATTTTTCAGTAAGAATAGATGGGTCATTTTAACATTCTCAGGCTATAACTGGTGGAGTATTGCAAGGATCATGGTTTGGATTTCAACCAAGTTGATGGTTGTATGAGGGAGCTGAGAGTAACGTGTGGAAGTTTGAAATAATACAAGATTAGAAGGAAAAGTAAGCAGTGAGGGCCATGCACAAAGCAGCATTTAGACAGCTGGGTGAGTGGGCATGAATATTTCCCTGTGAAATATAACTTGGGGAAGTGTGAACTTATCTACTTTGATAGGAAAAGTAGAAAACAACATATTTTATTTGGTGACTGAAAAGTGTTATTAATCAGAGGGGGTCTGGGTGTTCTTGAAGAAAAGATCGCAAGATTTTCTTTTTGTGAGAGGTGCATAGGCCAAAAATAATGTCTGCAGTTTTTTTAAAGACAATATAGATATGGTGTAACTGACTCAAGTTCATTGATGTAGGCCGGTATGTTATGGATGAGGCCAGACCCAAACCTTTACCTCTGCCTTTAAAATAAGAAAAGTGGATGTTCCAGGTGTGATGCAGCTGGTCAAACCACTCGGCTTTAAGCAAAACAGAATTTATTTAAACACTACAGTTGAAATATGAATAAAAGAAAACGGAATTTAGAAAAGCTTAACTATTGGAAAACTTAACCAACCCGAAACAGCAACTTAACAAAGAAACTGTTCCAATCCTGTAACATCCCATAAACACACTCCTCGGCAAAAACATAGATTGAAATCCAGATTCTTACAGACAGGAGGGAACAACATCCAAAGAGACTTCAGAGAGAGTCAGTCAGAAATCACTTGCTGAAGCTTCCTGGACTACAGCATCTTCTGACTGCCACAGCTAAACAAAACTAGAAACATCCTGAACTAGGAGAATTGGCCATTCCCTTGCCATTGTTAAACTAGACTCTGCCTAGACCCCTCAGCACCTCTGCCTTTACAAGCCCCAAGGACAAAATAACATTGCATTAATAAATGCTTCTTAGTTGAGATTCCAGGAAACAATATTCACATGCCATAAAGCCTTATGCTCAATATAAACATTTATTTGCCATTTGAAGGATTACATCCGTATTTATGCAAAAACTTGTGAGTGATTATCATGAACTGCATCATTCTTTTTTGAGCCCTCCTGCATTGAAAAGTTGGTGTTTTGACCTGCCAGAATTGCAAAATTTATAAGGGAAGCCCCTATGTAATGCATAGAAATCTGAATATTTCAGTTGTCATGACGTACAGAAATGTATCTAAAGTCACTTTACTGAAGGACCAATAATGCAATGACTCAGTATTAATAGGGCACGTAAACACTTGCCCTTCTCATGTATGATCAACAACAAAACAAAGCCTAACTGATTTACCCCTTCATATTCAATACCATTACTGTACTATTATTGCAATCTCTATCATTTAATATACTGGGAATTATCACTGACCAAACAGCAGGCTTGCCACATAAATGTCATAATTGCTGGAACAGGTCAGAGGCTCAGTATTTGGTTGCAATGGCTCACTTTCTGGAAAGCAAAATCTCTCTGCCATCCATGAAATTCAAATCAGTAGTTTTCTGCTTGCCTGGATGTTGCAGTTGTAATAACTCTGAAGAAGGTTTACACCATCTCAAACAAAGCAATTGCTTGATGTTACCTACACATAACTGGTCCATACATCCCTCCTCCTCTCACACCACTTGACATACTATGGTTACTCTGCGTGTTATAAACAGTATGCACTGCAGCAAGTTGCTAATTGACATTTCCCAAACACACGGCCTTTACTACTCGGAAGAAGTGAACACCACCGTAACTGGACGTAGAGTCATAGAGATGTACAGCATGGAAACAGACCCTTCGGTCCAACCCATCCATGCCGACCAGATATCCCAACCCAATCTAGTCCCACCTGCCAGCACCCGGCCCATATCCCTCCAAACCCTTCCTATTCATATACCCATTCAAATGCCTCTTAAATGTTGCAATTGTACCAACCTCCACCACTTCCTCTGGTAGCTCATTCCATACATGTAACACCCTCTGCATGAAAAAGTTGCCCCTTAGGTCTCTTTTATATCTTTCCCCTCTCACCCTAAACCTGTGCCCTCTGGTTCTGGACTCCCCAACCCCAGCGAAAAGACTTTGCCTATTTACCCTATCCATGCCCCTCATAATTTTGTAAACCTCTATAAGGTCACCCCTCAGCCTCCGATGCTCCAGGGAAAACAGTCCCAGCCTGTTCAGCCTCTGCCCATAGCTCAAATCCTTCATAAATTAGCTTTCCTTCATTGTCACAAGGTCAAATTCCTGCAGGTCTCTACTTAACAACATTGTGAGAACATCTTCAGCTCTCGAACTTCAGAGTGAGACAAAGACCCATCTTCTCAAAGGTAGCTGGGGATGAACAATAAATGGCAATTGTCACTGACTTCCATGGACTGAGAACGAATAGGTAGAAAATCTGTTTTCATAATAATTTTAAATTAGATGCCATAAGCACACCTAAAACCAGGCAGGGCCTTTTTCAAAGAACAAGAATTTTTTTTATATTCTGGCCAATAATCATCCCTCAACCAATACCACAAATTAGTTGACAATTAGCTCTTCATTGATTTCAATGCTACTTGTGAGACAATTCTGTACAAAAAATTAGTTGCCAGAGTGTATACCAAATAACTATTGTTTACTGGACACTTTAAAGAATGTAAGGATGTGAAAGACTCTCTTTTTAACAAAAAAAGCTAATACTTTCTCTTAGCTCTTAAACATGAGGAAATTCAGAATATTAGATACTAAGGCTTCCGAATGATTGAAGAAAAGCTGTACTTCCTGTGACTGGAATATTGTGTTCAGTAATTGTCTATTCTGGCACAATTTATGCCAATGCAATGAACCTTCCAAACCTTTCAACTTGTGTTGTTCGTATTTGATATTTATTGCTTTCACCAATCTTTCCTGATGTGCCCTTTTAAAACGTGGCTCCTGACCCATCCTCAGGTCTGTTCTATGTATGGTTCCCAGGTGAGATACTCCACCATAACAGATTGGAGTGCCATTGATCATTTCTTAGGTACAGTGACATTATGGAACAGTCCATCAGTCTTGTTTGCTCTTTGAAAGAGCTGTCCAATTTGTCCACTCGGTTGCCCTTTGCCCATAACCTTACATTATTTCCCTTCAGATAGTTGGATGTGTCTTCCTGAAAGTAACTTTTGAATCTGTTTTCACCATCCTTTTATGCAGTCTGTTCTGGATCAAAATATGAAACCAATTCAGCTTCGCTCTTCCCTGGTTCTTTTTCCAAATATCACATATCTGTGTTCTCTTATTGTTAATTATTTGACCACTGAACACCCTTTCTTCCCATCTGTCCCATCAAAATCCTTCAGAATTTTGAGCATCTGTGTAACCTCACTGCTTAACACTCTTCTTTCACTGGAAGTAGTCCTTGTTTTTCCAGTCTCCCAAAGTCTATATCCTCGTAGTAAACCTCTTCACTCTCTTCATGGACTTGACGTTTCTCTAATAAAAGCAAAAAACTGTGGATGCTGGAGATAAAAAAAACATAAAGTGCTGGAGAAACACAGTAGGTCTGGCAGTGGAAAGAGAAATTGAATGGTTTGAGCTCAATGATCTTCTGAACAATATGAACCATTAACTCTCTTTCTCTCTCCACAGATGCTGTCAGATCCACTGACTTTCTGTCACACTTTTCTTTTCAATTTGTCATTTTCTCCAAAATGTGGTGTCCAAAATTGGAAAATAGCAAACATTATATCACCATTTTATAAAGGAAGAGAAACTGGGCATTTTAATCCAGTAAACGTAAAATCAGAAGGAGGCAAAATGTCAAGTCTATTGTCAAGGACACTTAAAAAAATAATAATATGATTGGGTATATATTCAAAATGGATTTATGAAGGAGGAAAATGGCATTTCAGCATTCTGCTTGTCCTTTTGAGGGTGATTGCACGTTGTTGTACATGAGTTGAAAGGATTAAGGATTTAGTCTGTTTTGTTATAATACAGTAGTTGCATTCTTGTGTGACCTTCTGTTATAGAAAATCGCGCAATTGAGATTACGGGCTGTATGGGAAAAACAGGGTTGGGGCAAACCACCAGAAATATCTGGTGGAGTAAAAATGAAAACAGAAATAGTAGTTAACCTAACAAAAATTATTGCACAGTCTAAGAAAATAATTAATATAATTTTAATGAAATAATGCAATAAATTTAATACTTCAAGGAGTTGCTGCAATTGTAGAGTTACAGTACTGTATTAAGACAGGGGAGGAGAGGCATCGTCATTACCTTCAGGTGCAGTTCTGGATGCAGGGTTACAACGAAAAAAATATTTAGTCCAGAAGTGGATGGCTGTGCTTTATTGTCCTCAATCTGTTTCTTGGGGGTTGGCTTAAAAAAGGCATCTAGTTTTTGCTGGCTTGCCATCATTCTTCTTTCACAAAGAAGCTGTTCACAGGATGCCAGATAAGATTTTATGCCACAAGCTGCTGTCCTGCTGTGTTCTGCATTGTAGTCATGGTCTTCTAAGAGCTGCAACTGCTTCTCAACTTCCCTCAGGATAGAAGACACAAGAGAAGTGGAAAGTTCTCATGGTGCTGCATCCTGGAGTTCATCTTCAGCTTCAATTTTTCCTGCACTGACAATTTGTAGATCAGTCTCCACTACTTCAAATTCAACTTGCGTTACAGGAGTGGTACAGTGTTCTTTGATTGCTGGAAGCTGCTCTGATGGTTCAATGCCTTGAAAATAATCAAGAAAATCTGGGAGAAGCTGCATGCAAGCAGTTCTTACTGACAGCACCCCAGGCTTCGACAATGATGTTAATAACATTCTTCATGTTAAAGCTCCTCCAACATTGAAGAACACTACCCTCATTATCCCCTTCAGTAGCTGCAATCCGCTTCCTGAATTTGCACCTTAAATAATAAGCTTTAAGAGCTGCTATTGCACCCTGATCCTTGGGTTGAATGAGAGAGATTGTGTTCAGAAGTAGAAATAACACTTTGATGTTTTCAGAAAGCTCACCAATGGTGGGAGGATGGCTTGGTGCATTATCTAGAATGAGGAGAACCTAGAAATCCAAATTTTTTTTCTTCTGCAATAATTTCTAAAAACATCCTCAAAAGCATCAACAATGCGGTCAGAGAAAACTCTGTCCTGTTATTCAACCTTTTTTTTTGCTTGACCTGAAGAAGGGCTTATGCCCAAAACGTTGATTCTCCTGTTCCCTGGATGCTGCCTGACCTGCTGCGCTTTTCCAGCAACACATTTCCAGCTCTGAAGTAAACACCTCGAGTTACCAGTGATGGAATCTCATAATAGCCAAAGGGAGTTCGTGTTTTTAAAATATCGTTCCCCCAATTCACCAATCGGTTTACAGCCATAGCGCGTTGACAAAATGTGCATTAAAGGAGAATGACCTGTAGTCAGGAATGCCATAAATGCTATCCACAATAATGATCTGATATGGGCTTGTGGGTAGACTGGCTTATGATCTCAGTTGAGTAAAAACAACATTCAGGTCATCTCATTGTGTCTGCAACAATGTAAATCAGATTAATGTGACCTGTAACTGAACCTTTGCATTTAATATAAGTAAAAGGTAAAGTCACCGTAGTCTTCCAGAACACAAGAC
This sequence comes from Chiloscyllium plagiosum, assembly GCF_037043375.1. Lineage (NCBI taxonomy): Eukaryota > Metazoa > Chordata > Chondrichthyes > Orectolobiformes > Hemiscylliidae > Chiloscyllium > Chiloscyllium plagiosum. Next base: position 44,683,002 of record NW_028270140.1, read on the forward strand.
TGCTGTCTTATTAGAAGAGTCAACTGGTGATTTAATCTGAGGGTCACCACAGTTCAGGTAAGCGGAGAGGTTAGGAAGGAGAGTCTTCCTTGATAACCTTAACCGATACAGGAACCCATGCTCTTGGAATCAGTCTGCATCTTAAACCAGCCATACAATGTTACTGCATATTAAAACACAGGACAATCAGGGGATTCTACAAACAAATTTGAAGATTTGTTAACGGAAAGAAAACAGTAGGAACTTTTGAGTTAGCACTCCATAACTTGTGGGTTACTGCAAGATCAATACTTAAGCCTTAACCATTTAAAATCTCTTTAAGGACTTGGATGAGACTCCAGAATAGCATACTGAGTTGCTGATAAATTTGAATTAGTTTGGAAAGTCAACAGTGAGGAAGACCTACAAAGTTGGGCAAGAACAGGGTAGACAGAATGCAAATGCTGAAGTGCATTTAATAGAAGGAAAAAAAGTATTTTTTGAATAGTGGGAAATGATGCATTCTGAATGGAATGCATGCATTCAGAAGAGCATAGGTTACCTTGTTAATGAATCACAAAGAGTTCATATTGTGGATACAAGCAATTAGGTTGGTAAATGATGTATTGGGTTTTGTTACAAAGGGAATAGGATAAAAGCATAAATAACTGTTCATTCAATTATGCAAGATATTGGTAGGTGCAGTGTTCTGTTTTTAGCGTCCTTATCTAAGGAGGGGTATACTTGCCTTAAATGGGAGGATTATAATGTTTACCAGACTGGCTACTATGATGATAAGATTGTCCTATGAGGAAAGATTTGGGTAGACCAAGACTACATTCCTTGGAATTTAGGAAAATGAAAGGTGATCTAACTGAAACCTGCAAATATGTAAATAGCTAGAGAGAGTGGAAGGAAGGGAAAATATTTGTTCTAGCTGAGCTGAGGTGGAGAGAAATTTTCTCACAATTCTCTACCCCCATGGATGCTCTGATTTAATGCGAATAGGAATAGTGTGGGAAGCTGGTGTCAAAGCAGAAGACTTTGAGGCACAATATTGTTGAATGGTGAAGCAAATGTGACTTGTCCAGCTCCTATTCTGTTTTTAGGAAGATAATCCCAACTGAAGCTTATTCGATAACTTCAATAGGTTGATCTTAATTTTCTTGCTTCTTTAATCTGCCTTGGTTTTAAAAGGCCAATGACCCTAGATGCTTTTTCACTGCCTTCAAAATGAATTATGCAACTTCCAAAAATATTTTTTATAGTTACAGCCCTGTACATGCTCGCTGACACTTTATTATTTTGCTTATTGCTGCAGATACAAAAATTGCTGCAAAAACCCAGCAGATCTGGCAACATCTGTGGAGAGAAGAACAGTTCCAGATTTGAGTCTTTTTCGCAACTGTTTAGTTCATATTGCCTCTACTCATTCATCCTACCAAAATGTATCTCTTCATACTTTGGTTTTAAATTGTACTTCACATGCATCTGCCCATGTCCTCCTGGTTTCCTCATCGTTAATACATTAATTTCCTGAGTATTGGTTCATCTGCATGGAAGCATGCTTTTGTTTGTTACCAGATAAGTTATTGTTAGGCCAGGCGTATCCGTGAATTTAATGTATGTAGAAAGCAATAATCAACTTACATTAAATCATTCAATACCATGTTACCATGATTAGATTCTTATGTTCCAAAGCATAACACAGACATTGTCCCATTACGTAAAGAAAACCTCCTGGAGGTAACATTCAGTGGTCCTAATAGTGACTCCTGAGGGATACCACTTATGTGTCTCCAATCTGAGAAGCAGCCATTCATCACAATATGGAGTCTAATTTAGGTAACTGCAAGGTGTTTTGTTTTGGGTCAAACCATGACTAGATTTACACAGTTAATGGTAGAGCCCTGGGGAATGTAATAGAACAAGGAGATCTAAGGGTACAAGTTCATAGCTCCTTGAAAGTGGAATCACAGACAGGTTGAAGAAGGCATTTTGCATGCTTGTTTTCATCAGTCAAAGCACTGAGTATAGGAGTTGGGACATCTTGTTGCAGCTGTATAAGACCTTGATGAGACCACATTTGGAGGATAGCATGTAGTTCTGGTCACCCTAATATAGCAAGGCTATAATTAAAGTAGAAAGAGTGCAGAAAAGATTTACCAGGATACTACCTGGACTGGAAAGTTTCAGTTATAAGGAGAGGCTAGACAGGTTGGGACTTTTTGCCTGGAGTGTAGGAGACTGAGGGGTGACCTTTTATAGAGGTTGATAAAATCATGAGAGGCATAGATAAGGTCGACACACATCAGCTTTTTCCCATGGTCGGGGTGTTTAAAACTAGAGGGCATAGGTTTAAGGTCAGAGGGGAGACATACAAAAGAATCCAGAGGGGAGGTTTTTCACACACAAGGTGGTGAGTGCCTGAAATGGGCTGCCAGAGATAGCAGTGGAAATGGGCACAATTTTGTCATTTATGAAGCATTTAGACAAGTACATGGATGGGATAGGTATGGAGATTTATGGACAAAGTGCAGGCAAGTGAGACTAGATTAATTGTGAAAACTGGATGGCATGGTGAAGTTGGGCTGAAGAGCCTGTTTCCACACTGTAGACCTCCATAACTCGATGCCTATGATTATAACTGCTTTCTGTCTCTTAGACAATTTTGTCGCCATGCTGCCATTGCCACTAAAACATCATGTATTTTAATTTTGTTAATAAGTCTATTGTCTGGTTCTTCATCAGTCGTCTTTGTTGCATACACAGAAGAGCAAGCATATGAATTTCTCACCCTCTGTTACTTCAAAGGGCAACATTCTTTTAGTAAGTGATCTGAGTGTATTAGCTTTGGGGAAATATATTAATTCACCCCTTTGTCTATAGGTGTGATTAGCACAGTATGATCTGAATGTGATATTACTTGTTTTCAGTCCTTCTGAAGATTTTTGTGGCAAAACACTTGGTGAGATGATGGTAAATATGAATTGTCAAGATGCTTTATTTCACAATAAGGAGAACTTACAGAAGACTGTACGACCAGATTCAATTCATTTAGCCCATGAAGTCTACCTTTACATAGTGATCAAGTAAAGCTAAGCTTTCCCAATCAATATTGGTGATTTATCATAAACCACTGAAACACATTTGTCTTCCAACAATTGGCATTTCCATTTTCTCTACCTCAGTGATAGGAGTTTTCATTTTAGCACTGTCTGACTTACTCAGAGCTTTCCTGTTTCAAAAATCAACTCTGTGTTATTGTGAAGGAGAAGGTGAGGACTGTAGATGCTGGAAATTAGAGTCGGGAGTGTGGTACTGGAAAAGCACAGCAGGTCAGGCAGCATATGAGGAGCAGGAGAATTGACGTTTCGGTCATAAGCCCTTCATCAGGAATGTTGATTCTTCTGCTCCTCAGATGCTGCCTGACCTGCTGTGCATTTCCAGTACCACACTCTCAACTCTGTTATTGTGGCACTTTTTATCTCCCTCAGTTCAGAAATTGTATTCAAAGGATCTTACAACACAAAGGATGTGGGCTGTTTCACTTTATTATCTGGCCAAGCCAAATGCTGATTATTTAGTCTGTGGGAAAAACACCTTTTGTTTGAACTCCTCATTGTCTTTGTCTTTGATCATCCGTGCCTTTTTGTGGAAATAAACTTGACAGAGAAACTAACAAAAAATTGTCTTAAAATGTTTTATTTATAATTATTTTCCCCAGGTTCTTTTTGTCGTGAACAAATGATCTTAAAAACACTTGCACAGTTTGACTAATATATTCTCCTGAATAGGATATATTTGAAGCAACTGTACTGTCCCTTCCACCAGCTTGTTAATTAAGCACTAACCAAGGATTAAATCTTTTATTCCTTTCATTCCTAGTTTTTGACTGCTATTTACCATCGTAGCCAGTGTATTTTCTTTCCTCTAAAGGAGATTTTTGGTGCAATATGATCACAGAACTGACACAAAATTGGAAGTACTGAAGAAACTCAACTGATCGGTCAGCATTTTTGGAGAGAGAAAGAGTTATCATTTTCAGTTCAATATGACTTTTCTTAAGAATGTTATTTCTGATCTTCAGAGTCTGCAGTACTCTGCTGTTTCCCAAGTCTCCTTGTATAGATTCCCCCTTTGGTCAACAATGGTGGAAATTTAAAATGTTTTGAGCTGTTTTCTGTGCTCATTGTCTTGTGTGATCCTGGCATAAATGGTTGAGTAGATTCAGATAACATATTTAATCTGCAGTGGTGGTTGAAATACTCATCAACAGCACAGAATGTAAAGTCAGCAGGTTTTTGGACTTGTTCACAGTTTGGGGACTGTATTTATGTTTTGAGCAGGATTACTAGCTTTGATCAGCTTAACAATACATGAAGAGAATAACTGCCGTGAGAGAGCCAGTTCCCCCGCTGTTCTTTATTGCAACTGTAACATCTGCTCATGATTTAAGCAAACATATTGTGTGTTCGGTGAGGCGGTGGAAAATCTGAAGAAAGTAGGCCATGACACTTCAAATTGCAAGTTTGAACCAGGTCAGAGTAAAACAGATCAGTTATTAAATTAGACCAACCAAAATATTTGTTCTGAAGAATTCAGGTGTGGACCCAGACCCTCTACCTCTTTTTGTTATTTCCTTCTGACAAATTTTGCTGCTGTGTAGTTTTTGTTGTGGGATGGTGTTGCCTGTATCTCATTACTCGTCAACTAAATGTCTATTTGGCTAAAAAGGGAAAACCACCATAATATTAGCAGACCATAGGGCTGCTCTGTTTCATGAGAGGAAGATGACTGGTGGTGGTTTAACCTGAGGGTCACCACTCCTCAGGCGAGATGAAAGGTTGTGAAGGAGAGACCTCCGTGGTAACTTCAGCCAACGTGGGAATTGAACCTAGCCAGTTGGTGTCACTCTGCATCACAAAGCCGTTGTTCAGCCAACTGAACTATTTTTGAGTATGTGATGGAAATGTGTTGCTGGAAAAGCGCAGCAGGTTAGGCAGCATCTAGAGAACAGGAGAATCGACGTTTCGGGCATTAGCCCTTCTTCAGGAATGAGGAAAGTTGGTCCAGCAGGCTAAGATAAAAGATAGGGAGGAGGGACTTGGGGGAGGGGCGTCGGAAATGTGATGGGTGGAAAGAGGTCAAGGTGAGGGTGATAGGTCAGACTGGGGTGGGGGCGGAGAGGTCGGGAAGAAGATTGCAGGTTAGGAAGGCGGTGCTGAATTTGATGGATTTGGCTGAGACAGGCTGGGGGAAGGGGAAATGAGGAAACTGGTGAAATCCGTGTTCATCCCTTGTGGTTGGAGGGTTCCTAGCCGGAAGATGAGGCGTTCTTCCTCCAATCGTCGTTTCGCTGTGGTCTGACGATGGAGGAGTCCAAAGACCTGCATATCCTTGGTGGAGTGGGAGGGGGAATTGAAATGTTGAGCTACAGGGTGGTTGGGTTGGTTGGTCCGGGTGTCCCAGAGGTGTTCTCTGAAACGCTCCGCAAGTAGGCGGCCTGTCTCCCCAATATAGAGGAGGCCACATCGGGTGCAAAGGATGCAATAGATGATATGTGTGGAGGTACAGGTGAATCTGTGGCGGATATGGAAGTTTCCTTTGGGGCCTTGGAGGGAGGTGAGGGGGGAGGTGTGGGCGCAAGTCTTGCACCTCCTGCGGTTGCAGGGGAAGGTGCCGGGAGTGGAGGTTGGGTTGGTGGGGGGGTGTGGATCTGACGAGGGAGTCACGGAGGGAGTGGTCTTTACGGAATAGGGGAGGGGAGGGAAATATATCCTTGGTGGTGGGGTCCGTTTGGAGGTGGCGGAAATGGCGGCGGATGATGCGCTGTACATGGAGGTTAGTGGGGTGATAGGTGAGGACCAGTGGGGTTCTGTCCTGGTGGCGGTTGGAGGGGCGGGGTTCAAGGGCGGAGAATCGGGAAGTGGAAGAGATGCGGTGGAGGGCATCGTCAACCACGTCGGGGGGGAAATTGCGGTCCTTGAAGAAGGAGGCCATCTGGGATGTGCGTTTTTGGAACTGGTCCTCCTGGGAGCAGATGCGGCGGAGTCGAAGGAATTGGGAAAATGGGATGGCGTTTTTACAGGGGACAGGATGGGAGGAGGTGTAGTCCAGGTAGCTGTGGGAGTCGGTCGGTTTGTAGTAGATGTCCGTGTTGATTCGGTCGCCTGAGATAGAAATAGAAAGGTCGAGGAAGGGGAGCGAGGAATCTGAGACTGTCCAGGTGAATTTGAGGTCGGGGTGGAAGGTGTTGGTGAAGTGGATGAACTGTTCAACCTCCTCGTGGGAGCACGAGGCGGCGCCGATACAGTCATCGATGTAGCGGAGGAAAAGGTGGTGGGTGGGGCCAGTGTAGTTGCGGAAGATGGATTGTTCCACATATCCTACGAAGAGGCAGGCATAGCTGGGGCCCATGCGGGTGCCCATGGCTACTCCTTTCGTTTGGAGGAAGTGGGAGGATTGGAAAGAGAAGTTGTTCAGGGTGAGGACCAGTTCAGTCAGTCGAAGGCGGGTGTCTGTGGAAGGGTACTGGTTGGTACGGCGGGAAAGAAAGAAGCGGAGGGCTTTGAGTCCTTCGTGATGGGGGATGGAGGTGTACAGGGACTGGATGTCCATGGTGAAAATAAGGCGTTGGGGACCGGGGAAGCGAAAATCATGGAGCAGGTGGAGGGCATGGGTGGTGTCCCAAACGTAGGTGGGGAGTTCTTGGACTAAGGGGGACAGGACGGTGTCAAGGTATGCGGAGATGAGTTCGGTGGGGCAGGAGCAGGCGGAGACAATGGGTCGGACGGGGCAGTCCACTCCCGGCACCTTCCCCTGCAACCGCAGGAGATGCAAGACTTGCGCCCACACCTCCCCCCTCACCTCCCTCCAAGGCCCCAAAGGAAACTTCCATATCCGCCACAGATTCACCTGTACCTCCACACATATCATCTATTGCATCCTTTGCACCCGATGTGGCCTCCTCTATATTGGGGAGACAGGCCGCCTACTTGCGGAGCGTTTCAGAGAACACCTCTGGGACACCCGGACCAACCAACCCAACCACCCTGTAGCTCAACATTTCAATTCCCCCTCCCACTCCACCAAGGATATGCAGGTCTTTGGACTCCTCCATCGTCAGACCACAGCGAAACGACGATTGGAGGAAGAACGCCTCATCTTCCGGCTAGGAACCCTCCAACCACAAGGGATGAACTCGGATTTCACCAGTTTCCTCATTTCCCCTCCCCCCAGCCTGTCTCAGCCAAATCCATCAAATTCAGCACCGCCTTCCTAACCTGCAATCTTCTTCCCGACCTCTCCGCCCCCACCCCAGTCTGACCTATCACCCTCACCTTGACCTCTTTCCACCTATCACATTTCCGACGCCCCTCCCCCAAGTGCCTCCTCCCTATCTTTTATCTTAGCCTGCTGGACCAACTTTCCTCATTCATGAAGAAGGGCTAATGCCCGAAACGTTGATTCTCCTGTTCCCTAGATGCTGCCTGACCTGCTGCGCTTTTCCAGCAACACATTTCCATCTCTGATCTCCAGCATCTGCAGACCTCACTTTCTCCTCTATTTTTGAGTATGTGCCCATTGACAACGTTGATGACACCTACCTTCATTTTAGTGTTTCTTCATTTTAGTGATGATTGAGAGAAAACTGCTGGATCAGTAACTGGCCAAATTGGGTTTGTCATGATTTTTATACAGAGGACATTCTTAGGCATATTGAGTAGATGGCAGTGTTGTAGATGTACTGGAACAGTTTGGCTAGGAGCATGGCTAGTTTTGGAGCACAACTCTACAGCCAAGAATTTTTCTGGACACCTTAGCTGTTGCTGTATCTAGTATATCAGCCATTTCTTGATGTTACATTTGTCATCACGTGATCGTGATCAAAAAAGTTGGAAGTTATATTATGTCAAACTTTGTCCTGCCATTGGTTCATAGTCATGGTAAAGTAATTTTATAAAAATAATTCCAGGATGCCAGAAAAATGCTTGAAATTCCTCTAGTGTTTAATTTTCCACGTTAAATGGATTTGTGATTTGTTTTCTTCTACCATTTCTGAGACATCGCATTTGCTTGCTATCCATTATTTGGTGTGACCTTTCTTTATATACCTAAAGTGACCACCCTGAACTGTTAATGTTTTGACACTACCCTAAAGGAACTTGATGACAATTCTTTTTCAAGATGTTGACAAATGAATAATTCCAATAAATCATTAACAGATCCCGTTTATTGTTCGTGCTTCGTTCCAGATATGAACAAGCTTTGTTGGACATGTCATGTTTCCAGATGCATTCCTAATGTTGGAAGTTTAATTACCGTGAGGAAGCAATTGGTAAAATGCATGTAACATTCTGGTAATTTTATCCAACACCCTGTAAATCAGTTAGTTTAACAGTCAAAGTGAATAAAGCATTATGTATAGACTTTTAATGTAGAATTGTGGGGCTTTCAGATGTGAAGTTGTTTTTATGATCAGAGGATCACTGGTAATATTGCAAAGAAAGCAAGTATGGTAGAGTCATAGAGATGTATAGCACGGAAACAGACCCTTTTGGTTCAACTCATCCATGCCGGCCAAATATTCTTTATAAATCCACTCCCATTTGTCAGCATTTGGTCCGTATCCCTCTAAACTCTGCCATTCATATATGCGTCTCGATGCCATTTAAATGTTATCATTGTACCAGCCTCTACCACTTCCTCTGGCAGCTGATTCCACACACGCGTCACCTTCTGCATGAAAAAGTTGCACCTTTTATACCTTTCCCCTCTCATCCTAAACCTATGCCCACACCCCAGGGAAAAGAACTTGCCTATTTACCCTCTCCATGCCCCTCATGATCTTATAAACCTCAAAGGTCATCCCTCAGCCCCCAGTACTCCAAGAAAAACTGCCCCAACCTATTCAGCCTCTCCCTTTAGCTCAAACTCTGCAACCCTGGCAACATCCTTGTAAATCTTTTCTGAACCTTTTTAAGTTTTACAAGCATCCTTCCTATAGCAGGGAAACCAGAATTGCACACAATATTCCAAAAATGGCTGATCCAATGTCTTCTACAGCTGCAACATGACCTCCCAACTCATATACTCAGACAAGCATACCAAATACCACATTCACTATCTTGTCTACCTGCGACTCCACTTTCAAGGAATTATGAACCTGAATTGCAAGGTCTCTGTTCAGCAACACTTCCCAGGACCTTACCATTAAGTGTATAAGTCCTGTCCTGATTTCCCTTTCCAAAGTGCAGCACCTCACATTTATCTAAGTTAAATTCCATCTGCCACTCCTCAACCCATTGGCCCATCTGATCCAGATCTCATTGTACTCTGAGGTCACCTTCTTGGCTGTCCACTACACCTCCAATTTTGGTGTCATCTGCAAATTTATCAGTCATGCCTCCTGTGTTCACATCCCAATCATTAATATAAATGACGAAAAGTCGTAGATCAGCACCAATCCTTGTGGGGCACACCACTAGTGACAGGCCTCCAGTCTGAAAAGTTGATGAGGGCAGAGTGGTAGATGTGATCCATATGGACTTCAGTAAGGCGTTTGACAAGGTTCCCCATGGGAGACTGATTAGCAAGGTTAGATCTCATGAAATACAGGGAGAACTAGCCATTTGGATACCGAACTGGTTCAAAGGTAGAAGACAGAGGGTGGTGGTGGAGGGTTGTTTTTCAGACTGCAGGCCTGTGACCAGTGGAGTGCCACAAGGATCGGTGCTGGGCCCTCTACTTTTTGTCATTTACATAAATGATTTGGATGCGAGCATAATAGGTACAGTTAGTAAGTTTGCAGATGACACCAAGATTGGAGGTGTAGTGGACAGCGAAGAGTTACTTCTGATTACAACAGGATCTGGACCAGATGGGCCAATGGGCTGAGACGTGGCAGATGGAGTTTAATTCCGATAAATGTGAGGTGCTGCATTTTGGGAAAGCAAATCTTAGCAGGACTTATACACTTAATGGTAAGGTCCTAGGGAGTGTTGCTGAACAAAGAGACCTTGGAGTGCAGGGTTCAGAAAAGATTTACAAAGATGTTCCCAGGGTTGGAGGATTTGAGCTATAGGGAGAGGCTGAACAGGCTGGGCCTGTTTTCCCTGGAGCATCGGAGGCTGAGATGTGACCTTCTAGAGGTTTAGAAAATTATGAGGGGCATGGATAGGGTAAATAGGCAAAGTCTTTTCCCTGGGATCAGGGAGTGCAAAACTGGAGGGCATAGGTTTAGGGTGAGAGGGGAAGGATATAAAAGAGACCCACGAGGCAACTTTTTCACACAGAGGATGGTACGTGTATGGAATGAGCTGCCAGAGGAAGTGGTGGAGGTTGGTACAATTGAACATTTAAGAAGGCATTTGGATGGGTATATGAATAGGAAGGGTTTGGAGTGATATGGGCTGGGTGCTGGCAGGTGGGACTAGATTGGGTTGGGATATCTGGTCAGCACGGATGGGTTGGAACGAAGGGTCTTTTTCAATGCTGTACATCTCTATGACTGTCTTCTACCTTCGAGCCAGTTCTGTATCCAAATAGCTCGTTCTTCCTGTCTTCCATGTGCTCTAACCTTGCTAACCAGTGTACCATGGGGAACCTTGTTGAACGCCTTACTAAAGTCCATTTGGATCACATTCACTGCTCTGCATTCACCAATCTCTTTGTTACTTCAAAAATCTAAATCAAGTTAAAGAGACATGATTTCCCATGCACAAAGTCAAATTGACTATCTGTCTTTGCCTTTCCCTCAAGATTCCCTCCAACAACGTGCCCACCACCAATGTCAGGCTGACAGGTCTACAGTTCACTGATTTTTTCCTTGCTGCCTTTCTTAAATAGCAATGAAGAGTGAAGCAAGAAAATTAGACATTATGAATTTCTAGTTAATAATTTTATTATGGATATTAAAGCTGATGTTTTGTGGTGACAATTTAGGTTCAGTTAATTGGATGCTCATGTATGAGATAGATGTGCACCTTCGAGGGACATGAGGCCAAGGTTGAGTCTGACATGTCAGTGCAGTGGTGAGAGACTTTTCATGGTGGAGGCTACAGTACTGTGCTGCCCTGCCCTTGCCCAGTGGTCATGAGGGAATATGAACAGCACTAAAGAATTGGAAATTTGCCTGACTTTTCTTTTTTTAAAGAACTTTCTTACTTGAGGACAATTGAGAGCTCACCAGCTGCCTGAAGTGACTTCAGCTTGTCCAGTGCCTTTTTTCATGTTCATAGTAATTATTTATTGTGTCAAGGAATATGAGAAGTACTGAATATAATATCAGTGATAAATTATGAAATCATTGGAATAAATTGCAACTGTAAAAATCATTTAGTGGAGCAGTCAGTCTCTGATTGATGGACAAGTAACTCTCATTGGGTAGGACTTCTGTCCCCAGGGTCCTTGATCTAAGAAAAATCAGCAGCTAATTTGTCAAGTGCCTGAGTGATCTGGCAGATATTTCCAAAATGAGGCAATGCAGGATGCTGTATCCAACAGCCAAGGCCCCATCACAGCTAGTGATTTATATTATTTAATTTTTTCTCAGTTTCCTGTCCAAAATATTTTAGTAGTGCAGGGTTTCCCTGGAACATGGTACGTTTCTTGTAAAAGGGAATGGAAAGTGAAGCTTTCAGGAGTTTCAGAGAAATGATTGAGTAGATTTTCATGAGAAATGGCTCTAATTAAAACCAATGGGAATTGATTATCTTTTTGTCCCTGAGTAATTTACTCCTTTCCCACCACTCCCCTACCACTCAACCTCCCATGATAAAATTTTGACTCCGTGTGATTCCAGAAATTCTCCATTGTTTTCAAATGAGCATTTTTCATATATCAGGCCAGCTCTGATATTCAATCTGACTGCTGGGCTAGTGAAGGCCATTGGAATGCATTTGCACCAGATTTCATTGCATAAGGAACACGGAAAATCCTGACCAATTTTCTCATGTTTATGACCAAGGCTGGTGGTGGTATTGAGCACTGTTGAAACCCCACAATGTCCTTAATCTGTCTGTTTGAATCATTTGTTGAGTGATCTGGGTATGTCTCCTTTTGCTTCTCTACAGCAAACCAGTTCTAATCAGACTGTTTCCATTTGTTTTTCACCTGTTTCTGTTTGTTGCAGTACTTTCTTGAATATTCTCTCAGGTCCTTGCATTTACTCATGGTATTATAAAGTTCCAAAATTTTTATGGATGAGAGCAAGCCTAATCAGACCACGTTGGCAAATTGTACTTGTTTTACTTTCATCATGTTTAGACAATTTTCCAAATATTCTCTTGTGATATCAGAATGTTTGCTTTAGATGTTAACAGTAGGACTCTTCAGCTATCCCTGAGGATGAATTATCAACAATTATAAGCATGTTTTCAAAAAGAGTGCAAGAAAAAGTTTTATAAATAATTGGTTTGCACTTCTGTCTCACTTTTCAAAAAAAAAATGTTTGTGGCCAGGACAATGATCCCTTTCTTAAAATCTACACAATTGACTCTTCTTATCCCCTATTCTGCAATGCTGTAATCATCTGCATTTTTCCAATCTGCTTTTGTTCCCAACTTCCTTGGGTACAACTGAGAAAATGAATGGAGAAAATTGCAATGGCATTTCTGTCTTTTAGGTTTTCACCCAGTGATCCTTCTCTTATTGTGATTGCATCATGACAGGAAAGAGTTTCAATAAGGATCTTAGTCACCTCAACAATGACTGTATACATGGTGTTTTCACACCATATATTGAGATAATTTACTCAATTGGTATTTTCCCTGTTGTAACATTGCCATGCTAGGTACTTTCTATAGATGATTTAACTTACATTATGTTACTATTCTTGAGGTGACCACCAGTAAAAGGAATACTGTCAATCCATTTATAACCTTGATTATTTTCTCTTCCTATGATCACCTTCCCATAGAGGAATGTTTCAGGGTTAGTCATGGTGGGGTGCATGATGGTGAGAGAAAAGAACATAGTTTTGAAAATTAATCAAGTTGTTTTCCCTTTGGTGGAAATTAATAAGTGGCAAGTTTAGGGATGGACAATGAAATAGATAGAATTTTATGTGTGCTGTGGGATGTAGGGTGGGGACACCACTCCCTTCTCACATTCGCATGATTTATGTTTAGGGAAGAAAGACATGGATCTTCCAACCTGGACACTAATTGGGGTCCTTAAATGAGCAACATTCACCCAATAGTAGGCTGGTGAGATGTCATGCCCAGTACCTGAAAAGCAAACCTTACTGGATGCCCATTTGAGGGACCTGAGATCAGTAAAAAAGCATTGGCTGCTTCACATCTTTGTGATAAGGAAGAGAGCAGCAAAGTTAAATGTGTGATCCTTATAATCTTGGGTTAGAAGACATTCTAGTGGTGAATAAATAATTGCTCATGGTACAGAACATAAATATTACTAAATGGAGATTTCAAATTGAAGTGTTTCACCTTGCAGTTATTACGAATGATGTGCAAAAGATCTAAAATTGTTCCTTTTCCAAGTTTAATTCGTTCCCTTTCTAATTTGATTTCTTGCACTTCAGTCTTTAAAGTTGCAAAAATATTGAATTTAAGCTGCTTCCTGGAGAACAAGGAAGTGCTGATAATGTTAAATATTTTCAGTTAGCCTTTATAGTCGGAGATATGATCGTTTCAATGTACGAGAGAAACGAGAGCCTGAATCCAATGAAGTACATAAAGTAATTAATGTTAGTAATTAAACAGTACTGAAGAAATTAATGGAGTTGACACATGATGCCCTTCGGGAATGACTTCTGGGATTGGGCAGTGAAGGAATGGCCATATGTTTCCAAGTCAGGATGGTGAGTGGCTTGGAGGGGAATGTGCAAGTGCTGGTATTCCCAGTTATCTGCTGCCCTTCTCCTTTTTGCAGTGGTAGTGATCATGGATTTGGTAGGTACTGTCTAAAGATCTCTATTGAACCTCTGCTATGCATCTGGTAGATGATGCTCACTGCTGCTACTGAGCAACCATGGTGGATGGAGTAGATACTTGTATAAAATATGGATTAACATTCAATTTGCATGTACACCATTGTTTATTTGAGAAACAGTCACACTCTTAAAAAACGATGTGTATGTGTTATACTCTGAATATTGCCCCATCAGATCATTTTCTTCTCCCCATACCCTCACACAGTTTTTAGGTTTGAGTATTTACCTAAATGCTTTCTTGTTTGCCACAATTGAGCCTGCTTCCTCCACACTTCCTAGCATTCCAGTCCCCAACTACTCATTAATCTGTGCTCTGTGGCTCTGGATCCTTTCATAAGCAGGAACTTGTTTGTGGGACAGTTTCTGATTGTCTACCACGTCAAAGTCCAACGTGATCTTAAACTTCTCTCCAAGGAAAACAGAAACAACTTTTTTCAATCCATCCTCATAATTGAAAATATTTCATCTCTAGAACCATTCTAGTAAATATTTTCTACACTGTCTCCAATCTGCTTACTCCAGTTCTAGAGTTTGATTCCCAGAACAATACACAGTACTTGAGAGCTGAGGTCTAACTAACATCTTGTATTCATTCAGCATAACCTCTTTGCTCTTGTACTCTGTACTCCTATTAACACCACCCAAGCTGCTCTGTGTTTTATTAATACCTCTGTCAACCTGTTCGTCGAGCCACCTTAAATGACATGTGCAGTTGTTTTACTTTACACACTGAGCTGACGCTGACTGAAATATTTAATATTTTTTAAATTAAGTGATATCAAATTTCACTCACTACTCAGTGTTCCTCAATTTTAAACTAACAGAAGTGATTGGACTTCCTGTTATGGTGTGAATAATACAATTAAATATAGAACTAGAAAAGCCCCAGAAGAGTTGAAAACCCCCAAAAGAATGAATATATGTGACTAAAATGAATATTTGACTAGATCAAAATACAGATAAAATTAATTGGTTGGGTCACCTGGGAACGAGAGCAGTGATGAATTTATCAGTTCAATTTACTCTGAAGAAAGTGACATGAATGTCTCACTTCATTACCATAGTCAAAGAGGCTGCACAGATTTAGATCTTTCGTATGATCTCTGAGCACATTTAACAGATGTATGATTTCTGTAATAATTGGTTTATTTTTGGGCTGAGGCAGAAGGTCCTAGCATGGTTGATTACTCACACTTATGCTTGTCCCTGACCTCTAAACCCCAGTGCAAAATTTGCGTAGAGTTGAATAGCAAACAAGCCAGGCATTTGACTTAACAAACCTAGATCAGCCATCATGGTCCACAGAGCTCAATCCTTTCATCTTGGCCTTCTAACGTATTACTTTATTTCTTTCTTTCTTGTACTCCTTTAATTTCTCCTTAAATTCAACAACCTTATGTGGTGCTCAACTCCACGTGCTCACCACTCTCTGAATTATTTATTAGATTGCATTTTTTAGGAATTGTTTATATTTGTGGACTTCGAGCCATCCTGACAACTGGAAACGTTGGGCCTGATTTTCCCGTAGGAAATGGGAATTGGATCCACATCACAAACTCACTTCCCTTGCAAAGCAGGAATTGGTGGGGATGTTCTGTTGTCAGGATCTTAAGTAGCTGAAGGACAAGTCTCCTCTTCAGTAAGCTTGTCAGGACATGGCAAAGGAGGAGGGCCACCTCCGAAACAGGCAAGGTGACTTAGAGTCATGGAGTTGTACAGCATGGAAACAGACCCTTCAGTCCAAACCATCCATTCCGACTAAATCAATCTAGTCCCATCTTCCAGCATTTACCCCGTAACTGTCTAAACCCTTCCTATTCATATACCCATCCAGATGCCTTTTTAAATGTTATAATTGTACCAGCCTCCACCACTTCCTCTGGCAGCTCATTCCATACACGCACCACCTTCAGCATGAAAACGTTACTCCTTAGGTTCCTTTTAAATATTTCCCCTCTCACCTTTAGCCTATGCCCTCGAGTTTTTGTAAAACGTTTCTGTCAGTGTCCCTATGTTTAAGGTGGTTCAGTTGCTGGTTTCAAAGCATGTTGCCAGACAATCATTAACGTGTACGGTTTTCTCAGCAAACTAACTCTTGCCTTTCCCGAACTCAGAATCTGAGAGAATTCTGCTGTGCACCCTCAATGTTGGAGGACTAAGGCAATCCTTGTGTGTAACACACTACTGTTATATGGTGAACACTCCCATCTATAAAGCTTGAGACCAAATTGCTTTTGAATTTTGGAATTTTCTGAATTATAGAATACTGAGAGTATGTTTAATCCACAACTATGTGAATCAGAATGCGTAGTGGTAATATGTTGGTCGCAAATCCGTGTTTTAGGGTTTTATGGTATGTTATCCTGCCTTTTTAGAACAAGTCTGTAAAAGCTTCTAATCACCTTTTGTAGCATTAATATACGTGCATGAGGATATCAATGTGGAAAGCTTGATCATCTTCTGAAGTTTGCCTGCCACCTTGTTGAATGTAAATTTAAAATCACCACAGGTCCTGGGGACCATAGGCTGCTCTATCATTGGAGAAAGGCAATTGGTGATGATTTTGACCTGAGGGTCACCACGCCTCAGGTAAGGGGCAACTTTAGAAGGTGATCCTTTGTAGTGAGATGTCGTTGTGCTTGTAGACCACTTAAACACTTTCCTTACTATGAGTGTTGTAAGCCTTGTCGATCACTTGTATGGTTTGGCCTTAAATCAAACTTCCTGCACATGCATGCCCTATTCCCCTTGGTGCCACATGCTTTATAGATATCAACAAAAACTGGATGGCCTTTCATTGGTATGACAAGCTGCATCTGTTACAGATCTTATTAGTTTGGAGCATTTGGATGATTGTATGAATAGGTAGGCTGAACCTAAAGAATGTAATTGTTGTTGGCTTGACACTATGGCTTCATATTTGCAACCATCCTTAAGTAATGCGACAATGAGATAGCCTATTTCTTGCTTATAATATCTCTTGTAAAAGCTTTAGTTAGCGTAGAAATGATGACTAATTCAGTGAGCTTCATGGAGAGTTCCTCTTTGGGAAAACTCGCTCTCCTGCTCTTCTCTGGAGCATCTCCTGACAAACAGGTCAATGGACTGTTAGGATTGCTGTCTGTTTGACTTGAGTTTGGCAGGAGTCTTTTAATCACAGACACAAGGATTTGGGCTAATATTAGGCTATTCAGTTATAACAGAACAGTATGTTTCCATCAGTGTCATACTTCAACTAATCGCAGTTAAGATGTAGCCTGCTTCCACTGACATCGAAAATCACGTGGACGTCGTGAATGATGGGGCTATTTCTGCTCCTACTTGCATGACAGCTCCAGCACACACACCCACTCCTGATGAAGTCTCCACCCCCACTCCTGGCTCCAGCTCTCCACTCAGCCCCAGCCACAAGCCCTACCAGGTATTCACCATCTCCCGGACCTCCTCCTCACTGAGGCTGAATGGTTAGTCTTCAGCAAAGGGCTAACCTTCATTCCCCTGTGCCTACGTGGAAATTAACTCAGCACACGTGACTATGTCAAGCTCTTTGTCCGCTGCCTCTGTCTCCTCACCCATTTGTTTGAACGGGAATCCAACCCACTCTGTGACGACCCCCTTCTCCCACCTCTGGCAAACTCCATTCTCCTGCGCACCCCCTTCTGGCCTCCTACCCTCCCTAAACCTCTTCATCTCAAACTGCCACCATGGCATCCATCGCTCGAATCTCTCCAACCTCTCCCCATCTGAACACGCACTCCTTTGCTCCAGCCCTAACCTCACTATTAAACCTGCCAATAAAGGGGGTGTGGTGGTGGTATAGTGAACTGACACCTCCCTCCTCTTCCTGGACCTCTCCATCTCCGGGAGCCAGCTCACCCCGATATCCATTTCAAACCCACTGACTCCCACAACTGCCTCGACTACACCTCCTCTCACCCTCTCAATTACTCCATCTCTGCTGTAACTGCTCCCAGGATAAGGCGGTCCACTCCAGAACATCCCAGATGTCCTCCTATTTTAAGCATTGTAGTTTCCCCTCTTCCGTAATTAAGGATGCCCTCAACTGCATTTTCTCTATTTTCCACACTTCTGCCCTCAAATCCCCGTCTCCCCAACAATAATAAGGATAAAGTCCCCTTAGTCCTTGCTTACCACCCAACGAACCTCCGAAACCAACGCATTAGCTTCTGAAATTTCCGCCACCTACAATCAGATCCCACAGCGAATATGATATTTCCTGCCCCACCCCTGTTCGCTTTCCGCAGGGGCCATTTCACTCCGTGACTCTCTCGTCAACTCTACACTCCTCACCAACTTTGCCACCACACCTGCAACTGCAAGAGGTGCAAAACCTGCTCCCACG
Source organism: Chiloscyllium plagiosum (assembly GCF_037043375.1). Lineage (NCBI taxonomy): Eukaryota > Metazoa > Chordata > Chondrichthyes > Orectolobiformes > Hemiscylliidae > Chiloscyllium > Chiloscyllium plagiosum. The sequence continues at coordinate 44,701,301 of NW_028270140.1, forward strand.
CGCCTCCCCTCTCACCTCCGTCCAATGACCCAAACAATCCTTCCAGATCTGACAGCTACTAAGGATAGCTGAGTACATAGGACTACATAGGACAAACAGGAAGACAGCTAACGATCTGCATCCATGAACACCAACTAGCCACGAAACGACATGACCAGCTATCCTTACGAGCCACACATGCAGATGACAAGCAACATGAATTTGACTGGGACAACACTACTATTATAGGACAAGCCAAACAGAGAACAGCCAGGGAATTCCTAGAGGCATGGCACTCATCCATAGGTTCAATCAATAAGCACATCGACCTGGACCCGATATACCAACCACTGAAACGGACAGCTGGAACTGACAACCGGAAGCGGCAGAGACAAACCACTACGAATGGCGGAGGAAAGATCACAGAAGCGCTTCACAGGAGGCTCCCAAGCACTGAGGATGTCACCTAGACAGGGGACGAAACGTCTGCAGCACAAATTCCCAGCTCGGTGAACAGAACCACAACAACAATACCTGATATTTTGCTTGTGGAGCTTACAGCCCAATGGCCTCAATATTGACTTCACCAGCTTCCAAAGTCCCTCTTCTTTCTGCCTTAGCCCATGTCTAGCCCCACGTCATCTCCTCTCCTCCCTGACCTGTCCTAATCCCTTCATCTTCCCACTCACCTATCCGCTCCACCCTTCCCCACTGACCAATCACAATAGCCCCCTACCTGCATCCACCTATCACCGTCCCACCTACCCTTCCCCTAGCTCCACATCCCCCCCCCCCCCCCCCCACCCACCCCCCCCCCCCCCCCTTCCCCAGGCTTCCCAAAATGTTGACTTCTCTGCTGCTCGGATGCTGTCTGACCTGCCGTGCTTTTCCAGCTTCCCACCTATTAACTCTGGCTTCCAGTATCTGTAGTCCTTACTGTCTCCTAGCCTGAGATCACTATAAACTTTGGTAACATGTCATGATACAGTGATGATATCATGATTACTTTTCTTAAAGATACACTGACCTTTGAATCGTAAAACATAGTGCAAAAGCTTAAGACTGTTCAAAAAAATTCTAGACAGCTGCTATTTCTGAAGGATACATTTCAAAACTAACAAGATTACAATATATCTTTTCCTGTATGTTTATTACCTCACCCAGTGCACCCACCTGCAATAGGTCTACTATTTTCTTGTGTTGTATTCTTAATAATGTAGGTAACTCACCATCTCAGTTGGATTCCTGAAGAAGGGCCTGTGCCCGAAACGTCGAATCTCCTGTTCCCTGGATGCTGCCTGACCTGCTGTGCTGTTCCAGCAATAAAGTTTCAACTTTGATCTCCAGCATCTGCAGACCTCACTTTCAACTCACCATCTACTACCAGGCAACTAACCTTTCCACAGTTTTTTGCTCTTCTGATTCACCTCCAATTTGCTGTCCTTACTGTGCCTGAATACTGAGGGCTTCTAAATGCCAGCTGTTCCCACCAGGTTCCCAAATCTTCTGAAAGTCAGGTGTTTAATACTTTCTTGAACAGTGTAATTGGCTGTTTTTGAGAGCAATTTAGTTCTGAGGCCTGCACTCTGCCTTGACCTCATGAAAACCACTGACCACTGAAGTGGGAGGCAGCTGACCCTGCATGCAACGTAGTGGCCTTTCTTTCTCTCTGTTCATTTCCATTCTGACCTAATCCTAGATGGGGAGAATCTGACTTGCATCGTCTGCATTGAGCTAATGTATCCAGTTAAGGCAATGATCCTCGAAGTGAGGTGTTGGGGCTTCAAATGGAACTGAGTTTGAGACAAAAATGAGTTCAGACTCGGTTAAAACAACTGTAGTCTTGGTGATAGCCCCTATCAATCTCACCAAGGGGCCATAGCAATTTTAAAGTCTCCAAACGGACTTGCAGTAGGAGAAAGATTGTGAAGTCCTTTGCTGATATGACAGTGCAGAGTGTGTTCAGTCTTTCCCTTTATCACTGGAAATATCCCGTAAATGTACTTTTCTTACCCCAATGCTCTTTATCTTTTTTTTTGTAGTATGGAGACCAGGAATATACACACAGCCAGATGGTATAACCAAAATTCTTTACAGTTGAACATGTCCTATATGCTTTTGAATACTTGTTCCCTAGAAACGAACCTCAATGTTTTGGAATGTCAAGGCCTTATTAATGACTTGTGAGCTTGAATCCCTGGACTCTTTGTAATTGAGCAAAAATGAGGACTGCAGATGCTGGAAACCAGAGTCTGGATCAGAGTGGTACTGGAAAAGCACAGCAGATCAGGCAGCATTCGAGGAGCAGGAAAATCGACATTTTGGGCAAAAGCCTAATTGACCCTATTTAGAGTCTTATTTTCTGAGGAGCAAGTGACCTGTCCTTGCGTCCCTGACGAAAATGCACCCCTTCACACTTGCCCCCATTGAAACTAATTTTCCCTGTACATGCCCAGATTGCAAGTTTCATAATGCTACCCTGCATTTTGTTGCACTTTCTCTCAGTATTAACCATCCCCTCAATTTGGGGAACTGCACATATTCTGAAATGATACTTTCAATTCCTGCCAAACTATTTACTGTAAATTGTGAACAAGAGGCATGAGGGACAATTCACATGAGACACCATTTCTTAGTTTCTGCCAGATGTCATAGCTTCCATTTAACTGTTATTGAAATAAAAATTGAAAGAAATGTGTTGCTGGAAAGGCTCAGCAGGTCTGGCAACATCTGAAAAGGGAAATCCGAGTTAACCTTTCTGGTCCGAAACTGTTAGACTCTGCTTGCCTTCTTCTCTTCTGATTCGACTTAAACATGAGCCTGTTAGTTGGCACTATATCCAATGCATTTAAGCGTCTGTGTATTATGTCCATTGGCTTACACTTGTCTTTGCATTGTTACTCTTTCAAAGCTCAAACATGAACATTCCACTTTAATCCACATTGATTACTTTATCTAGCTTTCTGTACCTGCTTGAAAATCACTGCTTGTAATTCAGTTATATCTATTTTGTTTGCTTAAGTTTGTCTTTCTTTTGTTGCCACATTTACGGCTTTTACTCCTCTTTTAAATATTGTCCATGTGTACGGTTTATATGTGCTCTTGTTTGCGCTGATTCAATTTTATGATGATTGTGATTTCCTCTCCTTTAGACAATCTTTGGCTCATTTAAGAAACTGAGGATACCTGACATTAAAAGGGATAGCTTTATAAAGTTTGACTTGTTTAAAAAAAAAATTGACAGCTTCCACTGCCTGTGATTGGCAAAGAAATATCAGTTTTTTTAACACCAGTGGGAATACCATGTAAAGTTTGGAATTAAAAATACTCTGGGCTTTGAATATTTGTACAGATAGTTCTGGGATAACCTGTGTTCTGATGGCGTGATTTGGTGGAAGAATTAGGGGACAGTATTTTCAAGAACGTTTACCTCTGTTCGCATTAGCATGATTTAAGCAGGGATTGTATCGCGTGCTCTGTTCCACACCTGTGAGATGTCAGCATCCGTCTTCGTGCTGTTCTGTGTGTGTGCCGATGTCAGCTGCTGACGGAGCAGCTTTCTGTGAGAGATGCTGTACAGAGACCAGCTTTCTTACATTTTTTCCATGTACTGTGTTAAATTTACTTTATTGTTTTGTTAGTAAAGATGATTTGGACCTTCATTCAGGCTGTGCTATACTTTGTGTTAGACCTTTAGATGATTTTTCAGTGATTGTGTGATTTTTTTTTTTGCTGGTCTGCCCCAACCCCACTTTTCCCATAGGCCCCATTATTTCTATTGAGGAATTTTCTATTAAGCAAGGTTTCGCTAGAGCACGACTATGGCGCTATAGGAAAGCTATCTGTTGAAGGTATAGCTGGGAAAGAATCTCTGTATCTCTGTCTATCTCTGTCGTCATTCATGTGTTAAAGACCTTCTGCACCCTGACGTAAATATGTTTCAGTGACTAACCTCCCCAGAAACCAGTTCAAAAATTAAAAAATTAATCTATGAAGCTAGCATTTTCCTCTGATATCTAACTTAAGTATTTCCATTAGCCATGACCATTAAAACTTTTTCTTTTTACAAAGAGTCCCTACAGTATGTAAACAGGCCTTTTAGCCCAACAGGTTCATACGAACCGTACAAAGAGAAACCCACCCAGACCCATTCCTCTACCCTACATTTATACCTAACCTACATATCCCTGGACACTACGGGCAGTTTAGCATGATCAATCCACCTATACTGCACATCTTTTGGATTGTGGGAGGAAACCAGAGTACCCAGCGGAAACCCACGCAGACACTGCAAGAATGTGCAAACTCCACACAGTCACCTGAGGTTGGAATCGTACCGGAGACCCTGGCACTGTGAGGCAGCAGTGCAAACCGCTGAGCCGCCATGCTCGTCGTGTTTTGTCTGTTCAGCCTCACATCCCCACAGCCTTCTGACTCCAGAATGCACGGGAAAAGAAGGAGGTTAGAATTGGGTATAGATTGACAGTGTACCTTCAATGTTTGCCTCTGACCCGTATCAGCTGCACCAGTCCCTCATGGCACATCTCCGATCTACTTATAGAATGCTTCTGCGCTTTAATGTTGTGCTGCGGAGTTACTGCAGGGCCATTTGTCCACAGGAATAGATACCCAATTCACAGAACAGTCTGGGCTACATCTCAGGACTGCTCATTTGTTTGCTTAGTCCTCACTCACTTTCCACCTACCAGGTTTCTCGCAGCATCTCCACCTTGTCTTGCATATCAGCACTTTTCCCCCTCAGCCACACTTCGAAGGCTCCCAGTATTTCTGTGTTGCCTTGCTGTTCTGAGCTAATACAAAGCCAGGCAGTTTGTTATGCTTGTTAGTGTTCATCACTCAAGCAGGTGGACATGATGCTGCATGGCACAGGGCTGCATCAAGCTTATACCTGCACCCAGGTGCCAGCCATATTCATGGGCAAATGCAATGCATGTGCCACAAGCAGATGCCCATGTCTCAAATTGATAAAATCGGGGAGACAGCCTTCAGTCAGGGGTTCCTAGCTCAATAATCTGGAGCAATATCCAGTATCAGTGCAGGGGCTTGGACGGTAGTCAGACTGCTTGGAGTGGTCATGGATGGGTCCTATCCTCGTGTGTGAGAGGCTAAATATTGAGCACCCTGCCACCCAACATGGCACTTTCTGCCCTTGAGTGGACTGTTTTTCTCCTGGAATCAGAGAATGGGAGTGATTTGAGTAGAGTGAAAGTGGGTAACACAACTGTTTGCCCAACTTTAGCTCACCTGCAACAGCACAATGTCTTGAGAGTAGGATGCACAGAGGCCAGATAGAGTCTGTAACGTGGGAGCTTAGGGTAGCTGGCTGGCTGCAGGTGAATGAAGATGTTGTATAAAATTGACAGAGTGGAGGAGCCTGAGCCTTTGTGGAACGTGGGTGCAGTACTAGAGGCAGAGTGAGTACACGACAGCAGGGAAAAGATGGTGGCACTTGCTGAGCTGGAGTAGGAAAGGTCAGCGATGCTGCATGATCCTCCAGATGGTTGAGACCCCACTCACCCAGGGTTCAACCTCTGACCAAGCTGGCAGGATCTGATGTTGTGGCTCCCTCTGGTTGTTTTCTGGGGATAGAGGACATCCTCCTCTGCCCAACTATGTCTAGCAAGACCCTGTCTGCAATGTGACATGACAGTTTTGCCATATCCAGTGTAAATGATGTGAACAATGCAGCACAGCTCCTTACTGCCAACTGTTGACTGGTGCGTAACAATCGTATCAAAGATGGCATAGCATCTTTGAAACCAGACTATCCTTGTAAGTGACAAGTGCTTTCAGTTGGGACAAGTACGTGAGTCAGGCTGGCTGTGAGCAACTGGTGTATCATGGAGGCATGTAGTTAATAATGGTCATCACACACGAAACCCTCCACAAAGTTCAATGTAAATGACATTGGGTCAAAACATAGGAAGGTTCAGACCCCTGTTCCATCCAACTAGCTCCACATAATTCCAGCACATTGTGCAGTACTCCACCTCACCGTGGTCTCCTATTGTAAAAAATCCCTAAAAGCTTCAGATAGTACATAGTTCAATTTTTTTTCTTCTTTAAACAAAAAGTACAAAATAGAAATTAGGCAGCAGGGAAAGGAGCCAAAGTTTGTCCTTTTCACTTTGCCTGAACTTCACCACCTAAATAAATCTGAATAGTGTAAATATTTGTCAGTTGTAAGCTTTTAATTTATGTGAAAGGATGGCAATATCACAATGTGTCAGGGGTCAGTGCCAATTTAATCCTCTGCTCCCAACCTTTTCTCGGAATTACATGAGATGAAGACAGCCATGTAGACCTTCCAAAAGGGGTGTCAGAAGGTTTTTTTTTTTTGCAGTGATGTTCATAGAAGTACTTGGATATTTCTGATGTTTCCATTTTTAAAGAAAAATGTTTTGATTGAAACCTTCAATAACATAGGCTCCATCTTATCTCTAATACCCAAGGAAAGCAAAACTTTCTTTCCTACAAAAGTCTAGATACACATTCTTGAAGGATCTAATAATACAAAATGAGACAAATCTCCTAGTAGTTCGGGATTCTTGCCCAGGCAAGGATTTCGCCTGATATTGGACTTCCTTGCAAAACTCATAAGCAATACCTTGCCTCCGCCATTATCATGCAAAAAATTTGATCACTTGCTCATTCCACCCACAAGAAAGATACACAAAGAAATCTTCTAATTTGCAATCTATTCCATTGACCTCTTTATCAGGGGGGATCATAACTTGTTGTGTTGTGCCATTTTTGCAACCCCTGCCTCCCAATTCAGTCTTTGCAAGAATCAGCAGATAGTCCAGGCTCCATTGCTATATGTCTTACTTCGAGTTTCTGTTTCAGTCTGAGCTGTGGCTACAGCGCCCAGTGGCTTTGCTGGGACAGGAGAATTACCAGTAATTTAATCAATCAGCAGTACACTGGGAGGACATTTCGGGAGGGGAACAAATAGGTGTGGTATGAGGCAGTCAATCATGTCTGGGTGGCCATAGACTTTTTTCACTGGGGAGATGGAGGATGTGCTGGCTTATCCCCAGAGCAAAATGTAGCTTTTCACATCTGGGAGCAGGCTGCTTTAGCCAGAGTTAGGAGGAGGATAACTGTGATGCAAAGTGTATGGTGCATGTGGACTGACAATTAGAACTTCAGTCATCCAAATATTTCGCCAGAGGAAACTGCAGCTCCAGAAACATTACACGTTAGACAGTTAAGTTAAAACACAATGAAGAAGTCTTGGAGCTGTAGAGCCTTGAGTTCCTTGTTCACCAAAAGTGAGGTAGAATGCTCAGGATACTAAGTGAAGAAGATATTAGATTGCAATGTTCTGTTAATGTAAAGGCACATGTTTAAGTAGGGCTGAGGGGTGTTGAGATTTTTTGACATACACTGCATTAGCTGATCTTCAATTTATCACACAATCTGTAAGTGTGGAAGCAAGCCATTCAGCCCAGTGAATCCATGCTGACCCGCTGAAGAGTGACTCACCCCTCCAAGCTATCCCTGTAACTCTGCATTTCCCATGGCCAATCCACCCAGCCTGCACATCTTTGGACTGTGGGAGGAAACTGGAGCACCTGGAGGAAACCCACACAGACATGGAGAGAACATGCAAACTCCAGTCGCCCAAGGCTAGAATCGAAACAGGGTCCCTGACGCTTTGAGGCAGCAGTGCTAACCACTGAGCAGCCATGTCACTCATCTGTCTGTGCTGAAAACTATTTGACTCACCTCAGACAGCTTCATTTTTTTTTGTCATCTTCTCCAATTCATGCCCTGAAATAAAATGGACTGAAAGCTAGATTTTGATTTGCAGTCAATGAATTGTTGCTTGTGACTTTCTAAGGATGGGTTGATCAGAGCAGATACTTGAACTAGCATGTGAGTGACCCACATCAAAAACTGCAAGCATTGAAAGCACAAAACGTTTGAAGAGGAAGCAGCTCTAGTTGTTTTGAACTCTTAAGCAATGTTACTGACATACAGCCAATGGCAGACTTTCTGCTTCCCTCATGTTAGAATAAAATCATAGGATCATGCAGTGCAGAAAAGCTTATCGCTTCAATTGGCCCACCTACCCGTATATTTGAAGCTAATTTGCAGACACAGGATAAAGCTAAAATAGAAAATTTATATGTGGCTTAACTAAAGAGCTTTTTATCCAAATATTGTGTTCTTCATGGCCGTCTGCCAAGTATTAGCATTCCAAGAAGACCCTTCTTGCTGAATCTTGTTAAATGTAAGCAGGGGGAGTGATGTAGCTATTTATTTAGTGCAGTGGAGTATTCAGGGTTATAATATACACTAAAAATTTGAGCAACACACCAGGAAGAATAAGTATGCTGCAACTTTTAAACTATCGCTATCATCGTCATTTCTCTTTAGTTTAACTAAAAACTCTTTCCTGTTCAACTGGAGAGAACGAGATGTCCGCCCCAGTAGTCTGCTATCAGTGTATATTGTGGTTTGATTGTTTAGCAGTACTGTGGCCATAAGGACTTGTTTACTTCCTTTCCTAACGCTAATGTTTTAGATTCTTCCACATTCTGCTCAATACTGTGCCTGACTGCCAACCAAGATATCAGGGTCACCAGGTTTTGGGAATGAACCTAGTATGTCACTCTGCTTTCCACTGACTATCATTTCTTTTTCAACCAGTTGAAAAGTTTAAGGACTTTAACCTGTAGGTATTAACATAGAAATATTTTCTGTCTGTAATACGTTTTAGTCTGTTCGTATGTAAGTATCTAATCTTTGCCAGTCCTTCCTCAAGTTTCTAATCGTTGCTCTGCATAAGAAAGACACTCAAAACCATTAAGAGCAAAGCTTAGTTGGTGTCACTGTATGTTTGTGCTTCAAAAACACATGAACAATAACAATGAAAAAACTAATGACTGTGGATGCTGGAAATCAGAGACAAAAAACAAAATTGCTGTCTTTCCAGCACCTGTGGAAGAAAGCAGAGTTTTGTGTCCAGTGATCTATCTTCAGACCTCATGTTCTGAATTTTCCAGCAAATTCTGTTTTTGTAATTAAATATGAAGTTAGATTTGTCCTTAGTTGCTTTAATTTAGCAACAGTAGGTGAGAATACCTGAAACTTTACTATGTCAGCAATTACTTTGATATAAGACCAAGGATTTTACTAACACATTTACCAGTTTGGTGTTAATTCCATTCTCATATCTTTTAATTTTGCTGTTGCAAATAGATCATAATATTTGAAGCAATTCACAAAACCATAAGGATTTGCAGCAGAATTAAATGATGGGTGATTACAATTTCATTGCAACATTTAAAGTATTGCAGGCTTTACAATTCCCAGGGTAGTCAAATAAAGCACTGCAATAGTCAAAACAAAGAACTAATTAATTGTTGAGGAAATGTCAATGTTATAATTCTCACTTGTGTTAATATTAAAAATCACACAACACCAGGTTATAGTCCAACAGGTTTATTTGGAAGCACTAGTTTTCGGAGCCCTGCTCCTTCATCAGGTAGCTGTGGAGAATAAGATAGTAAGACACAGAATTTATCGCAAAAGTTTACGATGAACTTATATATTGAAAAAGACCTGGATTGCTTGTTAAGTCTCATCTTTTAGAATGACCATGTTGGTTTTAGTTTGTTCATGTGTAAACTGCAAAACTTTTTAGAAAAGTTACATTCTCAAGTGAACTTTAACAATTAGTGTCATGTCAGCCCAGATAATGTATTGATGGTGTTAGTTCCCTGTGTGAAGCTGTCTGTTCCACAATGGTCAGACTGATTCTAATCTAAAAAACGGATTTACAGGATCTTAAATGGATTCATGCAGTTTTTGAGCAAAGTAACATATAATTCCGCAAATACAAATTCACCCCACAAAATTATGTGTATGTGTGCATGTGGGTGTGTGTGTGTTTTGGGGGGGCGTTGAGTGTCTGTGAGAGGGTGTGTGTGAGTGTAAAGGGATTTAAGTCTGTGAGAGGATGTGTGTGGGAGTGTATGAGAGAGGATCTGCCTGAGTGTGTGTGTCTCTGTCTGTCTGTGTGTCCGTCTGTCTGTGTTTGTGTATGTTGCAATAGGGCCAAATGTTGTGTGACGTGAACCCAAAGTCCGGGTTGAGGCCATTCCCATGTGTACCGAACTTGACCACGAAGGTCGAATGTCCTGGACGGCTGAAGTGTTCTCCGACTGGGAGGGAGCACTCCTGTCTGTTGATTGTTCTGCAGTGTCCATTCATCCGTTGCCGTAGCTACCTGATGAAGGAGCAGTGCTCCAAATGCTAGTGCTTCCAAATAAACCTGTTGGACTATAACCTGGTGTTGTGATTTTTAACTTTGTCCACCCCAGTACAACACTGGCATCTTCAAATCATGTATTAATCTTGACTGCCTTTTTGTTCAATAGGTTTTTCACCAGTGTATTATACCCTTTTTGCTCTGATGAATGAACGAGACCGGTATTGGTATCCTCCAAACCATATCTTCGATGTTGATGACTCTGCAGATGTAACAATCATTTTTCGACTAAGGTAGGTTGAAATCTCCAAGTATTAATATCAGTAGTCAATATTGTATTCTGTCAAAATATTGGAGCTCTCTTTTCAAGATTCTCTCACAAGTTTGTCATTGTTTCTTTGAACATGTTTCATGTTATATTAGTGACTAAACAATGAAGAAATTGTATAATGGGGACTGTGTATTGTCTGTCTGAAACATACTCATTACATGTTGTTCAGATGACAATGAAGGGCTCTTTCTTTATTTATTTTTCGTTTTCTTGGGATGTGGGTGTCACTGGCAGGGCCAGTATTTGTTGCCTATCCTACTGCACCTTGCACTGAGTAACTTGCTCAGCTATTTCAGTTGGTATTGTAGAGCTGACCACCTTTGCTGTACGTCTGGAGTCGCATGTAGGATAGATTGGGTAATATAAAGGACATTAATGAACCAGCAAGGTATTTACAGCTGTCAGGAGTTTCATGGTGCCTTTCAATTCAACCTCTCTTTACCTTAAACTGAATGCAAAATTCAGTCATTCATATATTCTGATTGCTGCTAACTGGAGGTGCCTTCATTAAGAAGCTATAATTAATCCTGCCTTGATGCACACTACCTCTTAATATGCTTTGGCTCACAAATCTTCACAAAAATGTAATATTTTTCTTTTGTCTGGTTTATATGTACAAAGTGTGACTCGTTTTGTGCCAGCAAGGCCTGGATGTCTTTGACAGTGAGAAAGACAACTGAATCTAAAGAATTTTTTATGCAGGTTAATCCCTTTGATTCAATGGTTTCTCTCTCTCTTAAGCAAAGGCACAATAATGCACAATTAAACCTAAAGTAAAATACCACAGGAGGTCTAACATAGAAAGTGAACCATGGGGTGGCACAGTAGCTCAATGGTTAGCACTGCTGCCTCACAGCATCAAAGACCCAGGTTCGATTCCAGCCTTGGGTGCCAGTCTGTGTGGAATTTGCATATTCTCCCCGTGTCTGCATAGGTTTCCTCCCACAATCCAAAGATGTGCAGGTTAGGTGAATTGGCCAGGCTAAATTGCCCATAGTATTTAGGGATGTAGGTTTGGTGCGTTAGTCAAGGGTAAGATTCAAGTGATAGGGTAGGGGAATGAGTCTGGGTGGGTTACTCTTCGGAGGGTCGGTGTGAACTTGTTGGGGCAAATGGCCTATTTCTATACCGAAGGGATTCTATGAATTCTATGAATACTTCATTGGTTTTAAGCACTTAAAACATGACTTCTGTATTTTTACACAAAATTAAACACTTTATTTGAGTTATAAGTATCTTAATTCAATCAAAATCATAGAATCTTCAGATCTCTGCTCTACTCAACAATAGCAATTGTTACTGTTGACTCTGCACATTGTGGGCCCACATTCCTCACGTCAGAGCTTTGAGGATGTGATGCAGTGTTGGATGTTGGGGTATGGTTTCTACTTTGGTCATAATATAAAACTTTGCACATTCAAACATGTCGAAAGTGTTGTTCACCCTGTCAACCCCACCTCAGATTCCCATTCAAAGTCATTTGTGTATCACTTCATATAAAAGTGGCCACACAGCAATCCAATTGGACAGCACCTACCAATGCAGTTTAAAAAAGAAAGACTTCCTGAAAAGAATCCTTGATATATTAAAGGGTGTAAATAAAACAAAAAATCTGATATAAGTTGGAAATCAATTTTTTTTTAAAAGTTAAACTGAGCTGTTTAAATCCAAAATGGACTCTTTTTTTCTAGTTCTGTGACAATTGCTTTAACTGAACAGACCTAATACTGGATCTTTCAATTCCACAGTACCCTTACGGAGTTTTTTTTGTTGCAAGGGCTAAAATGAACATTATCACATCAGCTTAAGTTACCTCACTGGAGATAAAACCCATATGACATTACAGACCACATATTGACACCAAAACAACCACTACCTAGGATATCTTTAAGGTATATGGAAGAGTGAGTGAAATGCAAGCTAAGATTCTCTCTCTTGATATGCATTGCAGCAACTCAAGTGCCAGCCAATTATTACAGGCAGACAACTCATACCTTTATCAATCAAATTGTACCCTCGCTCCATCTCACTACTTCCTTTCCTAGGATCCCATTTGAAAGATACTTTAAGTGACAGCCCTTCTCATTCCATCTCTATACATGGCCAGTTTTTACTGGCCATTACAAGCTTAGATGAATCACATTCACATGATCATTCCCGCAAAAAGTGGTCAGGACTGTTCTGTAAATTTGGGAATTACTGACATTCATTTATTCAGGTGAGAGATGGTCAGGGTTCAGAAAATGAAACCATCCTTTTAGTTGTATGCAGTAATCTGTGGGCAGTATTTATTTAACCATTTAGGTTCAGTTGACTAACAATTTAATCAAACTGCAAAAGTGATCCTTTCTATATTCTCTCCACAGATTCTACTTTCCACATTGGTACAGTCCTGGAAATAAAAGAGCTTATCGTTACGGAGTTGTCAAGGGTGCAGAGAGTCCTTTTATTGACGATAACATCATGACTTATCTTTTTGCTCAGGTAAACTTTGCTATATGTTTTGGGTTGGTTATTTTTGTTTTAATCACATTCCTAGCTACAAGCGATGTGTTGGAACTGAGACTTAACTGTATGGATACACATTGAACCACAGTTGATTTGTCCTTTGTACACAGTCTAAATGTTTTGATGGAATAATTAAATTTGACTTTAATGTTGAGCACTTTATTGAGCCTTTATATTTGTCCAGCTAAGTGACACAAATTAAAAAAACTGAGCTCAATATGAATAACTCAGCAGATTCATATTAAAACTGTGGAAATGAAAGCTCTAGAACTCCTGTCTACCCTCTCATGACAATACATATTAGAAGTAGTACGCTATTTGGCCTTAAGCCTGCTCTGCCATTCCATTAAATCTGACTGATCTGATTATGGCTTAAATGACACTTGCCTAATTGTTCCTGATATCCTTTGACTCCCTTGTTACCAGACAATCTATCTACTACTGCCCTGCCTCAATGTGCACTGTAGAAGAGATTTTTAAAACTCTGTCCCCTAGTTTGAATCTCTCCCACAAGGAGAAACATGCTTTCAACATCTATCTTGTGAAACCCCTTTCAGGATTGTACATATTTCAATAAATCTCTTATTCTCTTAATCTCCAGGATGTAGGCCCAGCCTTTCCAACCTCTCCTCTTAACCCCCTCATCCCGAATCAGAAGTGTGGTCCTACTTTAAACTGTACATGTCTTAAGGCGACCAGCTTGAATGTGGTATGCTAGACATAGTGTCACCAATACCCTGAAGCAAAATATCTCTACTTTTAAATTCCATCCCCCTTCTAATAAACAACAATCTAAGTTGAAAGCTGTGTGTAGCTCTGACACTGCTTGATTTGAAGTGTGGGAAATCTGGATGGGTGGTTTGCAATGCAGAGTAATGCTGGCAGCGTGGATACATTTCCCACACTGGCTGAGGTTCCCATATAGGACTCTCATTTACAATCTCTCCCCTCACCTGAGATATGGTGACGCTCAAGTTAAACCACTAGCAGTCATCTCTTTCTCTCTCGCGCGCTCTCTCTCTCTCGCGCGCGCTCTCTCTCTCTCTAATGAGATGGCAACCTCTGGTCTAGTCAGATTCCGGTGATTTTAACTTGACGTAATGAGTAACTCTATGAATATAAATACTTGCCTTAATTAATGAAAGTAAGATTTTGTACATAGTCATTTCTTTTGACTAAAAATAGTAATGGCTCAAGCAACTTTAGAAATTTGCAACAAAGATTAGTGTGGACTGACCTCAAGAATTATGTCTTGTATATCTTAAAATATAAGTTGTATTTCAGAAGTAGTTGAGAGGACTCCACTGCCATCAGGAGAACTTTATTTTTGTGAACTGAATTGTCACAGCAATACCATACTAAGAGCGAATTGGGGGCTGCTATGGTGTGTCAGCATGGTTTGTTCTGGTCAAATCTGATGCTGAACTGACCCAGAATTGTGCTAAGCTGCTGAATGACCAAACGGTATCAGCTGGGTAGACTTTGGAGTTTAGTAGTTTTGATCTTCAAAAACAATATAGTGCTGTTCTTGTATAGTGAGATGAAAATGTCCCAATAAAATGTACGACTGTGTTTCTATCCCACCATAAGTTACCCATCATGTTGGTAGATCATAAAAGATCATAGAATAGATTGTAGTATCCTTACAATGCAGAAGGAGGCCCTTTTGGTCCATAGAGTCTGCACTGACCCTCTGCAGAGCATCCCGACCTACCCAGCCCCTGGCCCTATCCCCGTAACACTGCATTTTACTATGGCTAGTCCACCTAACCTCCACATCTTTGGACTGTGGGAGGAAACCGGAGCATCCAGTGGAAAACTACACCGACATAGTGAGAATGTTCAACCGCCGCACAGACACTTATCCGAGGCAACATCCAAAATAGGTCACTGTCACTCTGAGGCAACAACGCTAACCACTGAGCCTCCATGCCACCCATAGCTGTTGCCATTTGTATAAGAAAAACAAAGTCAAGATTTAATTCCATTGTGAAGGAATTTAGTTTTGATCTGTCAGCTGCAAATTTTAAGTGTATGAGAGGGAGCAGAGTGACTTTAGTTGCAGCTTGTGGTGAAATTTACTTCTGCCCATTTATATTTAGTATGCAGTTGGAGTTGTGGAAGTTAACTTCTCCTAACGATATCAGGCAAGAAGCATAATGACATCCCTGATGAGAAGAATGCCCTGCACACTATTAGAGCTAAACAAGGGATATCCTTCACTCACAACTAAAATGGGCTTCAGCCTTTGCAGTGCTGCCTCTCTTCTATGTGCTACAGAGGCTCGTAGAGCTACATCAAGCACCAGAGAAATATGACGAGCAGTGCTTTTGCAAGATCCTTCAAGTACATTGGTTCATTCCAACCTCACCCTCCTCTCCCAAGTCAGCTTGCCTAGCATCAAGGCCCTAATCACTCAAAACCATCTCTGAAAGGCAGGATATGCATAACATGGGATGCCTGAAGCAACTACTCTACTTAGAACTGAAGATCCCAAGAGCACAGTGGAAGTACGTCACAGGATGTCCCCAAAACATCCCTGAATAGGTCAAATGTCTTCACAACTCATGGGATTCCCAGACTGGTTGGTGATGACGAAAGTGAAGGAGGCCAAACGGGTAATGGTTTTGAGGAGGCGGGTGCAACTTATTCGGGTAAATCTGAGAATTCTCCACCAGTTTCCCAACCTCAGCAGTGCTGAAATCGTGAGGTGAGAGGGGGTCTGGAATTGGTCTCATTGCATCTTTGAAAGCTTTATCTACTCTGAAATTGCAGTGTTAAACCCTATAAATTATTCTCTAATTTTCCAGAATTGTTGAGCTAGCTAAAAACTGATTATCTTACGACTGAGTTAGCAAGCCAGACCAAATCTGCCTCCCATCACTGGATTCGCAATATGGTGAAACTAATTCAGTTGATAACCCTCAAAATTGCTCAACTGTTCCCAACCAGACTTTATAAGTAAATAATTTTATGTACCAATTTTAAATTCAAAACAAAAAATAACAATTTATTATCAATTATATGATTTCAGCAGAATACAATGAACTACAAGACAATTTAATTAACATCTATTATCTAAGCCCAATATTCTTTGGTCATCAAACCCCTACTTGTACACTGCCAGAGACACACACCCAAGAGATAAATTTAAACAAAACTAAAGGAATCGTAAGTTGCCAGTTTGATAGGCATTTCAATAATGAATACCAAACATTCATGAATTCAAATAGATTGTATTGCAGGTATGTAGGAATTGTGCATGCTTGAATTCTGAAGTCACCAATCAATGAAAACAGCTTCCCCAGACCTCCAGAGATTTTTCTTGCACTGTTAAAGACATTTTTTCCTCAGGACTTTGAACAAGTCAGTAACTGGAGTCTAACTACTAAGCGCAAAAATCAAACAATCTACTGCTGCAGCTGGCAAAGCACCACTGCCTCCTGCCGAAAAATCTAGTCAAAATCAGTTCACCCTTTGATTTCTCTTTCTTTTTCAGCAACCTCAACATTTTCAACATTGTGGCTGTACAGGACATTGGTTAGGCCACTGTTGGAATATTGCATGCAGTTCTGGTCTCCTTCCTATCGAAAGATGTTGTGAAACTTGAAAGGGTTCAGAAAAGATTTACAAGGGTGTTGTCAGGGTTGGAGGATTTGAGCTATACTGAGAGGTTGAATAGGCTGGAGCTGTTTTCCCTGGACTGTCGGAGGCTGAGGGGGTGACCTTCCAGAGGTTTATAAAATCACAAGGGGCATACATAGGATAAATAAGCAAAGTCTTTTCCCTGGGGTGGGGGAGTCCAGAACTAGAGGGCATAGGTTTAGGGTGAGAGGGGAAAGATATAAAAGAGACCTAAGGGGCAAATTTTTCATGCAGAGGATGGTACATGTATGGAATGAGCTGCCAGAGGAAGTGGTGGTGGAGGCTGGTACAATTGCAACATTTAAAAGGCATCTGGATGGGTATATGAATAGGAAGGGTTTGGAGGGAATTGGACCAGGTGCTGGCAGGTGGGACTAGATTGGGTTGGGATATCTGGTCAGCATGAATGAGTTGACCTGAAGGGTCTGTTTTCATGCTGTGCATCTCTATGACTCTATTGTCTATGGTTGGTTGATCAAAACCAGTCACTTGATTTGACCAATTCAACATCGAACTAACTGCCAGTCCCTGAGCATAGCAACATCTTGGTGCCAGATCATTTATATTGTTTTTTGAGCAGTAATTAACCTACAATGTCTTTCAACCAGTTCCTAACGGGAACCGATAATCTCTTTTTTTTGTACAAGATGACGTTAAATGCAATTCTTAACTCAACTCAGCGCCAAACTAAAAATTAGAAAAATGAAGAAAAAAGTGATCTCACCAACAAAAAATAACTTCTTTTTTTACTGATTTTTAAGGTAAAGTCTGAGTATGATAATTGAAAGCAGTGAATGATGTGTATAGACCAGGGGATGAAGGGACATCAGTGCATTATTGCCAAGACAGAATATTGCATGTCCTACTTAACAAAATATGTTATCCACTAAGTGTGGGTTCAGTTGGGAGGCCTGCACTTCATCAAAGGAGAGACATGGGAATATTCTTGCGACATTGAAGCCTAATGATGGAGTGAAGAGACTGCTTCTAATTAAAGCTTTTCTTTCGTAGTGGCGTGATGACTTCATTAATGGATGGATAAAAGTGCCAGTTACACACGAAACACAAGAGGAATGCCTTGGTATGGCAGTGCTCGATATCATGAGAATGGCAAAGGAGAAAGACCAATCTCCTTTAGACATCTATCACTCAACCAGGTGAGAAGTCAAATGTTTTTAATGGTTTTCTTCCAATTCCGTTAACTTTGCATAGAATGGAAGACTAAAATGGTCAAAGCACTGGGGGATTCTCATCAGCCCGTCATGGCTGTGACAGTCCTTGGCCCATTCCCCTGTCTTTTCCTTAGGGTCATAAAAGCTTTTCTCTTTAAATAATCGAGATTTTCTGTGAAAAAGCACAATTGGATCTGCCATCACCATGTACTCAGATAGTGTATTCCAGATCCTCACTCACTCGCTGTTGAAGCATGTTGTTGGTTATCAACTGACTTCTTTTTTTAGTCAAGATTCAAGATTCTCTATACAGGAGTAAGTTGCAGTTTTCTGGTGGCTTAACTTTAGAAGTGCTTTATCATATTTGAATTCTTTGCAATCAGTGTGTGTACATGTAACCAAAAAGATCGTAACTGGAAATCATCCCCAGTTATCATAAAATGTGTGCAGATGATAAAGCACAAAGTAAGCTTCCCAGACTCAACATGACTGGAGGTGGTTGATGTTGGTGGCATGTTTACAATTGGGTATATGAGTTTTCAAAAGGCATGTGAAAGAGTCTGGTTTGTAATCAAAATTGAAACTCATGGTACTAAAGGAACAATAACTTTGAAGATGTAATGTCAACTTAGATACAAAATGCAAGGGGAAGTGTTGGACACTTATTTGTTCTTGGAGGGAAGGACACTGTGATGCTCCGCAGGGGTTGATGTTGAGGGAACTAATGCAGTCTTCACTGTACATTAATCAACTGGACTTGTACATAATTCAAAGTTTGAAGATTACTGAAGACTTTTAAATGTAATATTTGATGAGGTGGATAGACAGGTGAAATGTGCAGATAGGTGTCTGGCAGGTGAACTTGAACTCAGAGCTATGAGGTGATTCAGTCTGGTCAAGACAATTTTAAAGAACAGCTGGAAACCTAGGTTGAATGGATGAAAATATTTCACGGTGACAAAATGGATGAAACAAGCTGTTAAAATGGCAGATGTGTTCATGGGTTTGTAAGTAGATGCAAAAGGACCATATCTATGAACAATTGTGCTTGGAGAGGAAGTTGTGCAGTGTTTTGGACAAGAAATCCAGAAGTTCCAACTTTTTGAGTGTCTTTCAAATTTTTCTTTTCGTTGTTGTGGGTGTTGTTAGCTAGACGAACATTTATTGCCCATCCCTAATTGCCTAGAAGGTAGCTAAGAGTCGATCACATCACAGTTGGTCTGGAGGTACATGTGAACGACACCAGGTACGAACAGCAGATTTCCTTCTGTAAAAGTACATTAGTGAACCACATGGGTTTTTATGGCAATCACCATGCCATCAAACTACCCTTTTATTCCAGAATGTTATTGAATTTAAGTTTTAATATCTGTCATGTTGAGATTTGAACCCAAATCCCCAGAATCTTGAGCCTAGGGGTCTGGATTACTAACTCAGTGACATTATCACTACATCACCCCCTCCCCATTCTCTAGTTTCCCACCCTCAATGGCTAACCTGGACTACTTACTAAGTTTTAAAAAAAATCTGTAGCATGTTAATGCAACAAAGGAACAGATAGCAGCTAGGGAGGCAGAGAAAGAGGCTGAAGAGGTGGCGGTTGGTGCAACTCGTCATGGTTTGGAAGGTGCTATCAAACAAGTTTTGAAAAGCTTCTACAGTGCAACCAATATTTGGTGTGTCCTGCAGTCATTGTGCATCTGTGGTGGATGGAGTCACTGTTGGAGGAGTTCCAGTCAAGAGAGTTGCTTTTGTCCTGGATATTGTTGAGCTATAGGCCTCTTGTTTGATGGCTTATGACAACTTAGGACTCAAGTATCTAGGCCTGTGATAGACCAAGTAACTCACCCGTGCTCACCTCTCAGCTCTTAGTGAGTGAGTTTTCCTGATTGAGGGTGCAGTGTGTTGGTTGCCATGTATCAGACCCGGTCCTGCACTTAGTCCCAAAATGAGACCTTTCTACTCTCAGTTATCATGGTACATATTAGCATCAACGATATAGCCAGGAAAGGGATTGAGGATCTGAAAGTGACTACAGAGAGCTAGGTTGGAAGCTGAAGAGCAGGACGAGTAGAGTAGTGATCTCAGGTTTGCTATTGGTGCCACGAAATAGTGAGGTGAGGAACAGTCAGCAAGTGCAGCTTAACACGCGGATGCGAGGCTGGTGCAGGACGGAAGGCTTCAGATACCTAGACTATTGGGATCTCTTCTGGGGAAGGTGG
The DNA here is from genome assembly GCF_037043375.1 of Chiloscyllium plagiosum. Taxonomy (NCBI): domain Eukaryota; kingdom Metazoa; phylum Chordata; class Chondrichthyes; order Orectolobiformes; family Hemiscylliidae; genus Chiloscyllium; species Chiloscyllium plagiosum. Next base: position 44,721,401 of record NW_028270140.1, read on the forward strand.
GACCTGTACGTGAAAGATGGGTTGCACCTGAACTGGAGGGGCACAAATGTCCTGGGTGGGAAATTTGCTCGTATCATCCGGGAGGGTTTAAACTAGTTTGGCAAGGGGCTGGGAACCAGAGATACACATCTGAAGGGGCGGTAGTTGTAGATAGGGCAGTGACAGGATGTAGTGAATCTATCGGGAAGGCTTTTCATGTCATGAAACAAAGGGATCGGTTAAAGTGTGTCTGCTTTAACGCAAGGAGTGTCAGAAATAAGAGCGACGAACTTAGAGCGTGGATCAGTACTTGGGGCTATGATGTGGCCATAATGGAGATATAGGTTTCACAGAGGCAGGGGTAGTTGTTTGATGTTCTAGGGTTTAGAACATTTAAAAAGAACAGGGAAGGTGGAAAAAGAGGAGGGGCTGGAGCATTGCTCATCAGAGAGTGTATCACAGCTACAGAAATGAAGGTTGTCAAGGAAGGTTTGTCTACTGAGTCAGTATGGGTGGAAGTTAGGAACAACAAAGGAGCAGCCACCTCAGTGGGGGTTTTCTACAGACCCTCTAATAGCAGTAGGGAGATCCAAGAACTCATAGGCCAGCAGATTTTGGATAAATGCAGATGTAGCAGGTTTGTTGTTATAGGTGACTTCAACTTTCCCAGTATCGACTGGAACCTCCTTCGTGCAGATGGATTGGATGGAGCCGTTTTTTTGTCAGGTGTGTTCAGGAGGGTTTCCTTACTCAGTATGTAGCCAGGCCAATGAGGGGAGAGACTATTTTGGATTTGGGTGTTCGGCAATGAGCTAGGACAGGTGTCAGATCTCGTGGTAGGAGAATACTTTGGTGATAATGAGCATAACTGCCTGACATTTACCATAGCCTTGGAGAGGGAAAGGATCAGTTATCATGGGAAGATACTTAATTGGGGGCAAGAGCTATCAGACAGGAGTTGGGAAGTACAGACTGGGAGCAATTGTTCCACAGAAAGGGCACAACAGACATGTGTAGACTGTTTAAGGAGCAGTTGTTGTGAGTGATGCACAAATTTGTTCCTCTGAGAAAGGGTAAGGTTAACGAGCCTTGGATGACGAGAACGGAGGAGCTTCTCATCAACAGGAAGAAGGCAGCTTACGTAAGGTGGAGGAAGCAAGGATCTAGCACAGCTTCAGAGAATTACAGATTTGCTAGAAAGGAGCTCAGAAGTGGACTGAGCCAGGAGGGAGCACAAAAAAGGCTTGGCAGGAAGGATTAGAGAGAACCCAAAGGCATTTTACTCATACATGAGGAATAAGAGAATGATCAGGGAGAAGGTCGGGCCGGTCAGGGATAGCATAGGGAATTTATTGAGTCTGAACAGATATGGAAAGCCCCAAATGAGTTTTTTTGCTTCGGCTTTCACTGGGGAAAGTGACCTTGTTGTGAATGAGAACTTTGAGGAGCTGGGAAATAGGTTTGAACAGATCAAGATTGATGATGTTGATGTGCTGGAAATTTTGGCAAACATTAAGATTGGTAAGTCCCCAGGGCCAGACCAGATTTACCCTGGGTTGCTCTGGGAAGCAAGAAAGGAGGTTGCTAAGCTGCTTGCAAAGATCTTTGCTTTCTCACTCTCCACGGGAGTCGTACCAGAGGATTGGAGGGAGGCAAATGTTGTTCGTCTTTTCAACAAGGGGAATAGGGAAATGCCTGGCAATTACATACCAGTCACTCTTACATCTGTGGTCAGCAAGGTTTTGGAAAGAATTTTGAGGGATCGGATTTATGACTATTTGAAAAAGCATAGCATAATTAAAAGCAGTTAGCATGGTTTTGTGAGGGGCAGATCATGCCTCACAAATCTTATTGAATCCTTTGAGGGGGTGACAAGACAGGTTGAGCAGTGGATGTGGTGTATGTTGACTTCAGCAAGGCATTTGACCAGGTTCCCCGTGGTAGGCTCATTCATAAAGTCAGGAGGTATGGGATGCAGGGAGATTTGGCTCTCTGAATTCAGAATTGGTTGGCTGAGGGCAGAGAGTGGTTGTAAATGGAAAGTATTCTGCCTGGAGGTCAGTGTTGAGTGGTGTCCTGCAGGGCTCTGTTTTTGGGCCTCTGCTCTTTGTAGTCTTTATAAATTATTTGGATGAGGAAGTTGAGGGGTGGGTTAGTAAATTTGCCGATGACGCAAAGGTTGGAGGTGGCATTGATAGTATTGATGGTATTGCAGGCTGCAGCGCGACATAGACAGGATGCAGAGCTGGGCTGAGAAATGGCAGATGGAGTTCAACCTGGATAAATGCGAAGTGATGCATTTTAGAAGGTTGAACTTGAATGCTGAATATAGGATTAAAGACAGGATTCTTTGCAGTGTGGAGGAACAGCAGGATCTCGGTGTTCAAATGCATAGATCCCTCAAAGTTGCCACCCAAGTGCATAGGGTTGTTAAGAAAGCATATGGTATTTTGGCTTTCATTAACAATGGGATCGGGTTTAAGAGTCACGAGGTTTTGCTGCAGCTCTACAAAACCCTGGTGAGACGACACTTGGAATATTGTGTCCAGTTCTGGTCGCCCTATTATAGGAAAGATGCGGAGGCTTTGGAGAGGGTGCAAAGAAGGTTGATCAGGATGCTGCCTGGACTGTAGGGCTTGTCTTGCGAAGAGAGGTTGACTAAGCTCGGACGTTTCTCGCTGGAGAGAAGGAGGAAGAGAGGTGACCTGATCGAGGTATACAAGGTAATGAGAGGCATAGATAGAGTCGATAGCCAGAGACTTTTCCCCAGGGCAGGATTGACTGGTATGAGGAGTCATAGTTTTAAGGTGTTAGGAGGAAGGTATCGAGGAGACGTCAGAGGTTGCTTCTTTATGCAGTGGGTTGTGAATGCATGGAATGGGTTGCCAGTGGAGGTGGTGAAAGCAGAGCCATTAGGGACATTAAAGTGATTGCAGGACATGCACGTGGACAGCAGTGAATTGAGGGGTGCGTAGATTAGGTTACTTTATTTTAGATTAAGAATAATCCTCGCCACAACGTCGTGGGCCGAAGGGCCTGTTCTGTGCTGTACTTTTCTATGTTGTATAACTTGCAAAAGGTATTTGGACAAATATTTAAAGAGGAAACCTTTTCAAGTCTGTTGGGAAGTGCTTGAAGAAATTTCAGCATCTATGACTTATTTTATTTAAGGAGTATTCAGATTGTCACCTTGCAAAGACAAAGAGCCATAGGATTTATATGTTTGTTAGGAAAATGCAGAGCTCTCTTAATTTTGCAAGAGTAGATCCAAAAGTTAAAATTGTTCCCACTTTGGCAGCCTGACCATCCAAACTCACTTCATACACTGGTTGGTTTTTTTGGATCTCCACACACCACCTTACCTGTGCAATTACAGCCTCATTCAGTCCAGCAGGTCACCAGGTGAACAAGTGTGCTCCGTAGTACGGTTAGTCCCATAAGGCAGAGCATTTGAGAAGATCCAGAACCCAAGGCACCATCAAAAGGCAGTTGTGTGTGCGTTGGGGCAGGGGTGGGGCCAGGAGGGTTTGCAGCTGAATGCCTCTATCCACAGGACACAAGGATCCATTGAATATCAACCAAGAATCTTGAACCAGACATTTGTACTCATCAAGACTGTGTCTAGAGCAAGGTTTGAACTGTGTACCTTCTGACTTGGAAGCAGGAACACTATCTGAATGAATACGCGCTCATAATCTAATTCTCATGAGTTGTGGCTTTTATAGTTACACGCTAGTCCTACACAATGACTATTTTATTCGGACTTTGAACATGATAGTGTGTTTATTTTTCATTTGCCAAAAGCCGATTCAACTGTTGAAGATTTTTCACAGGATTTGTAGCTTGAGCTGCTTGTTATTTGTACCAATAATTGCATTGTTTCAATTCCAGTTACAAATCGTTCTTGCCGAAAAATATTCGTCTACAGATCCAAAATTACCACTTTGTCACAAGGAAACGGATCCGATTCAGATTTTACCAGTTTATCCGGCAGTTCAGCCAGTGTAATGCAAGTGCCCGAGATTTGAAGTTGAAATACTTGATTAACATGGAAACTCTTCAGCCTGCTTTTTTCTCGGAGTATTTTGAAGTGAAGGAGCCAGTACAAGGACCTTCAGGAGAAGATGTATTTACGATTGTTGTAACTGGAAATGGAGGCATTCAGTGGATGAAGGGAAAATATAAAGACACCGATTCTCAACCTGATCAGGTAATAGCCACAATGATTTAAGTAATCCACTTACAATATTTGCAGCTTTTAAAGCTGAGATATTAAAAGGCTCAATGTAAAAGGGTTACATCTGTTACTGCACTTGTATAAAAATTTAGTTCTACTTCAGCTTTCTTCACTAAATACACTTCTTTAATTGGTTACCTTACCCAGCTTATGAAGGTTAATGTATAAAACATTACCATTTATTGTACTCCACTGCTTAAGATTCTATTGATACAAACTCCAGCAATGTTTTGTTTTATAAATATTCTTGAAAAATCAAATTCAACTGGTTGAATTTGAACCTGTTTTGCACAAGATGCTGTCCATTTCATTTGAACTTGTATTTGCTTGTAACTCTAAAGCCACAAACAGCTATTGTTACCCAGTTTGTTATGTTTCACTGAGTATGTAGCATGCAATCGTTTGGACCAACTACGTTCTGGTCCAAACTTGCCTCCTCCCAACCCTCTTTCTTTCAACTTTATCTATGTATCTTTCCCTTGGGTGACTATATTTTAAATGCATTTATGCTATTTGCCTCAACTGTGATGGTACTTGTCATAGTGAGTTTATTGCAACTATCTGATATTTATGACGGTGCTTCCTCTTAGTTTTACAGTAGATAAGCAGGAGGCTGGAAGAACATAACAAGCCAGGCAGCATCAGGAGGTAGACAAGTCAACACTTTGGGTGTAACCCTTCTTCAGGACTGGGGGTGGGTGTAAAGGGAACTGCAGATAAAGCTGGAGAGGGCTTTGGGGAGGTGGCAAGGGTCTTAGTGGTGAGATAGTGAGAGGTGAACACAGGTATGAATCCGGTTGGTAGCTGGAAGGAAGGGTCGGACAGAGGAATGGAAAGGAGGGGGCGGGGCTGCAAAGGGAGTTAGGTAATGGGAAGGGAGGTTATTCAAAATTGGAGTCCTCCAGGCGGAAGGTGAGTTGTTGTTTCTCCAATTTGCAGTCTGAGTCGCTGTGGCAATTGAGGAGGCTGAGGATGGTCATGTCGGAGAGGGAATGGGAAGGGCAATTAAAATGGGTAGTGACTGGGAGGTCAGGTTGGCCCTTGTGGGCCTGACTGAGATGCTCGGTGAAATGTACACTGAGCAGCAACAAGAAGCCAATTCTTCAAAACCCTGTGCAAATTTAATGAAATCATGTACTTAAATAAATCACCAAAACAATCATTACAGGGAATAATGTCTATGAGCAATAGTTTTGCAAGTGGAAATGTTTTCTGTATATTTGGCCTATTATTCCATTCATTGGAGTGGAGTAGTGGTGAACAGTTTCTCTGTCGGTACAGGTTGGTATATATTGGGGTTCACATAGAATCACTACTTGTCTTGATGCATATTAATGACCAAGACTTGGGTGTGAATAGCACAATTTTAAAGTTTGCAGGTGACACAAAATTTGACAGCATTGTGAGGAGATCTGTGTTAAACTCCAGAAGGACACAGATAAGCGAGTGGGAATGGACAAGTACTTGGCAGATAAAATTTAATGCCTGGAGTGTGAAATGATCTATTTTCATAAGAAGAATGAGAAGAGGCAATTGAAAATAAAACATGTTATTCTAAAGCAGATGCATTAACAAAGGGACCTGGGCGTACGTGCAAAGATTGTTGAAACTGGCAGGACAATTGGGAAAGTGGTGAATAAGGCTTTATGACTAGTGATACGGAGTACAACAGTTGGAAGTTCTGTGATTCATTATAAAACACAGATTCAGTCTCATCTGGAGTAAGATATCCGATTTTGGCCAATGCAGTTTCTGAAGGATGTAAACGCTTTTGTAGAGAATCGAGCAAAGATTTAGGAAAACAACTCTAGGAATGGGAGTTTCCAGTATCTGGATAGCTTCTGGAGCTGTTCTCTTTCAAGAAGATAAGGCCAAGAGACAACTTGATAGAGACATCCAAAGTAGTGAGGGATCTCGACAGAATAGAAAGGAAGAGACTCTTCCCATTGGCGGAAGGATATAGAACCACAGCATCCCGCCTGCAGGTGATTGGAAAATACATAGAGGAAAGATGAGATAAAGCATTTGTATAGTGAGTGATTTAGGATCTGGAATGTGCTACCTGAGACTATGTTGGAGGCCAATTCAGCTGTGGCTTTCAAAAGGGAATTGTATAAATAGCTGGATAAGATCCCTACAGTGCCCATCGAGTCCACACCGACTAGCCAGAGAGCATCCTGTCCAGACCCACTGTATTCCTGGAACCCTACATTTCCCATGGCTAACCTACCTAGATACTATGGGCAATTTAGCATGGCCAATCCAGCTGACCTGCACATCTTTGACTAAAAAGAAATTGCAGTATTACAAAGGAAAAGTGTAGGAAAGGCAGTAGCTGAGTAGCCCTTCAAAAAAAGCATGTACACACTCGATGGACTGAGTGGTTTCTTGCAATGCTGAAACTATTCTATGATCATTTTAAAGGCCACTCTGAGGTTACTCCTCAGTCTTCCCTTTGCTAAAGAAGTAAAACTGAGCCAGTTCAACCTTTCCTGATAAATACATCCTTTTGGTGTCATCTTTGTGAATCATTTGTGCTCCTTTTTTAATGGTTCTATATTCTTTTGTTTTATAATCAGCAGAGTCACAACTGTACAGAGTATGCTAAGTGTCTTTTAACCAAGATTTGAGAAAAGTCTCCCTTAACTTCAAACAAAAAAACTAAAAAGCTGGAGCAGCCCAACAGGTCCGGCAGCATCTGTGTGGAGAGAAACAAAGTGAACATTTCCAGTCCAATATGACTGCCCTTCTTTTTTTTATTTAAGAGATTTGTGTACTGGCACCTCCTATTTTAGGCTCTTTCTTATAGCTATGAAGAAGATTAGGCAAAGGCCATAAGAAATAAGAACAAGAGTAGGTCATTCAATCCCTTCAATCTCGCCCGCCAAGCTATCAGATTGTGGCTGATACAATACTCCTCATGTACACTTTTCTGCATTTTCCTTTGTAACCTTAGATTCTTCATTAGGAAGGAAATCAATCTATCTCACCCTTGAATATTACCATTTATACCCCAATGGCTCTCTGTGACAACGGATTCCAAAGACACTCAACTCTCTGGGACAAGATTTCCTCCTCATCTCAGTCTTAAATTGGTGCTCCTTTATCCTGAAACTAGACCCATTGACTCGAGATTCTCCCAAGAGGGGTTACATCATCTCAACGAGCCCCTTAAGAATGCTGTATATTTCCATAAGACCGAAAGACATAGGAGTGGAAGTAAGACCATTCGGCCCATTAAGATCGCTCCACCATTTAATCATGGCTGATGGGCATTTCAACTCCACTTACTCGCACGGCGGCACGGTGGCCCAGTGGTTAGCACTGCTGCCTCACAGCGCCTGTAGACCCGGGTTCAATTCCCGACTCAGGCGACTGACTGTGTGGAGTTTGCACATTCTCCCCGTGTCTGCGTGGGTTTCCTCCGGGTGCTCCGGTTTCCTCCCACAGTCCAAAGATGTGCGGGTCAGGTGAATTGGCCATGCTAAATTGCCCGTAGTGTTAGGTTAAAGGGGTAAAGGTAGGGGTATGGGTGGGTTGCGCTTCGGCGGGTCGGTGTGGACTTGTTGGGCCGAAGGGCCTGTTTCCACACTGTAAGTAATCTAATCTAATCTAATCTAATCTAATCACTCTCCCCGTAGCCCTTAATTTCTTGCAAGATGAAGAATTTGTCAATCTCTGCCTTGAAGACATTTAACGTCCCGGCTTCCACTGCACTCCGTGACAATGATTTCCACAGGCCCACCACTCCCTGGCTGAAGAAATGTCTCCTCCTTTCCATTCTAAATTGACCCCCTCTAATTCTAAGGCTGTGCCCATGGGTCCTAGTTTCCCCACCTAACGGAAACAAATTCCCAGCGTCCACCCTTTCCAAGCCATTTCAGTAAGATAATTTTCATTCTTCTAAATTCCAGTGGGTAGATTTGAGTTGTTTGCTTTGCAGCAGAGAATGTTGAGGATGGAATCTGATAGAGGTGTATAAACTTATCAATGGCAGGGTGGATAGAAGGCAGCTGTTCCCCTTAGTTAAATGGTTACTAACAAGGTGGTGCATTATTATGGTGAAAGGAAGGAGGTTTAGAGGGATGTTGAGGAAAAATGTTTTCACCAGACAGTGGAGGAGCTCTGGAATGCACTGCCTGAAGGTAATAGAGGCAGTAACTTCACAAATTTTTAATAAATACTTGGATGAGCACTTGTCATAGCTTTCAAGGACACGGGCTAGAAAGTGCTGGAAAGTTGGACTCCTGTAGATTTAGTGTAGTTTTGGCAGTCGAGATTCGATGGACTGAAGGGCCTCTACTGTATGATTTCATTCATGTAGTATGTGGCTTCTTTAATCATCCTACATGTGCTGAGACATTTATCTATATTGAAATTTTTTTGTCAATTGCTTTCCCATTTTGTGTACTTTTGATGTGTTCCTTTTTTGTCAGCTTCTTCCTCTGCATTAACTATACCCCACTAACGGGTATAAAGCGCAAGTTTGACATCATATCTCCAATTTCCGAATCCAGATTTTTAAATGTAATTGTGTTCAGAGCTCTAGCTCCACTGACTGTGAGCCTTCGTTCGTTGGTTTACAAAACCGTACCTGAAGTACATATGCTGAAATATTTTAAAGTTTAGTTTCCTTAATTTAACTGAGGTGGGGCCTTAATTTTTTCCACCACAAGATTGTTGTTCTTGACAATGACAAGGCCTTCCATATATTTGAAACAAAGGATGTGCATTGATCTGAAAATATGTTTGTTTCTTGTATTTCTGGGAAATTGTTGTTAACTGACCATTAAACAGCTTCCTGGCAGCAGGAGGTAAAATGAAACCACTGCTATTCCGAAACTTGTTAAAAATGAGCGAGGAAAATTGAATGTTTTTGTGTTTGGCCACACCAAAGGACAAAACACAAAACATTTATTTTACTGTTGGTGCAATCAACTATATGAAACAATTTCCAAACTTTCTGAAGCATCATTGCCAGGATTTAACTGCTAAAATTATCAAGCTTGTGTTCTGGAAATCCCTTCTCTGCCTCCACTTTCTAATTGCAGTGAATTCATTTGCATATGTGAAGTTATAACTATAAGGAAGTAAGTTTAGATTAATGACTACAATTCTGGTCCCCTTCATTCTCTGAAAATACTTTAGCATTTGCACAGCAGAGTTTCCTCCAGACTTCTCAATCTTTTTATCTGGCAAACTTGATTGAGTTTTTTGAAGAAGTAACAAAGAAGATTGATGAGGGCAGAGCGGTAGATGTGATCTATATGGATTTCAGTAAGGCGTTCGACAAGGTTCCCCATGGGAGACTGGTTAGCAAGGTTAGATCTCACGGAATACAGGGAGAACTAGCCATTTGGATACAGAACTCACTCAAAGGCAGAAGACAGGGTGGTGGTAGAGGGTTGCTTTTCAGACTGGAGACCTGTGACCAGTGGAGTGCCACAAGGATCAGTGCTGGGTCCTCTACTTTTTGTCATTTACATAAATGATTTGGATGTGAGCATAAGAGGTACAGTTAGTAAATTTGCAGATGACACCAAAATTGGAGGTGTAGTGTACAGCAAAGAGGGTTACCTCAGATTACAACAGGATCTTGACCAGATAGGCCAGTGGGCTGAGAAGTGGCAGATGAAGTTTAATTCAGATAAATGCGAGGTGCTGCATTTTGGGAAAGCAAATCTTAGCAGGACTTATGCACTTAATGGTAAGGTCCTAGGGAGTGTTGCTGAACAAAGAGACCTTGGAGTGCAGGTTCATAGCTCCTTGAAAGTGGATTCGCAGGTAGATAGGATAGTGAAGAAGGCGTTTGGTATGCTTTCCTTTATTGGTCAGAGTATTGAGTACAGGAGTTGGGAGGTCATGTTGCAACTGTTAGGCCACTGTTGGAATATTGCGTGTAATTCTGGTCTCCTTCATATCGGAAAGATGTTGTGAAACTTGAAAGGGTTCAGAAAAGATGTACAAGGATGTTGCCAGGGTTGGAGGATTTGAGCTATAGGGAGAGGCTGAACAGGCTGGGGCTGTTTCCTCTGGAGCGTCGGAGGCTGAGGTTATAAAGGTTTACAAAATTATGAGGGGCATGAATGGGATAAATAGACAAGGTCTTTTACCTGGGGTTGGGGAGTCCAGAACTAGAGGGCATAGGTTTAGGGTGAGGAGAAGAAAGATATAAAAGAGACCTAAGGGACAACTGTTTCACACAGAGGGTGGTATGGATATGGAATGAGCTGCCAGAGGATGTGGTGGAGGCTGGTACAATTGCAACATTTAAAAGGCATTTGGATGGGTATATGAATAGGTAGGGTTTGGAGAGATATGGGCTGGGTGCTGGAAGGTGGAACTAGATTGGATTGGGATATCTGATCGGCGTAGACGGGTTGGACCGAAGGGTCTGTTTCCGTGCTGTACGTCTCTATGACTATGACTCTATGGTAGTTGAATGGTGAAAGATAAATTATGTAATTGCATTGGAGGCAATTCAGAGGAAGTCACTAGACTGATTCCAAAGATAAGGGTTTATTTTGTATAGAGTGTGAACAGTTTAGGCATACAGTATTTTTCGGGAGTTTAGAAGAATGAGAGAAGATGTATTTGAGGTATATAAGATGCTAAAAAGGATTGACAAAGTATACATCGGATGTTTCCTCATTTTGGGCAATCTAGAATAAGAGGTATTAATTTTTGGATAAGGGGTAGCATTGAAAACAGATGAGGAGAACTTACTCTTCTCCAAGGGTCATGAATCTGTGGAATTCACTAACCGAGAGTGTGATAGATGCTGGGACACTGAATTTAAAGAGGGTATAGGCAGATTTTTAATTAGTAATATGTTAAGGGGTTGTAAGGTGCAGGCAGGAATCTGGAGTTGAGACCATGTTGAATATCAGCCATGATTGTATTTGAATGACAGATCAGGCTCGAAGGGCTGAATTGCCGCCTCCTGTTATTTCTCGTGTTCATATGTTCCAATGATAATACTCTCTCTCTCATTGCAAGCAAAAACCTTCTAATGGAATTGTACCCCTCTCTAGCCTCTGAGGTGCCCACCCATTACAGAAGGCCTCAAATGTACCAATTGACATAGCATGTTTCCTCTCAAGGGTCACCAAATGTAGACATAGACACAGAGAAGAGGTAGGACTTTGGGTTCAATGACCATCCTTTACTAGTCAGCTTAGCCAGGATCAGGAGCAGTCCTACAAGAAAGCCCTCTGATTTGACTGGCCCCCTCTGCATCTGATGGTTGAAGCTCGGAAAAGGAAGCCTAAGGGCAGCCAAAGATTGAGCAGCATCACCTTTGGATAATGAAAAAGGGGACTGAAATCTTGCCATGTACAGGTGGAACAACGTGTATACACATGTAACACAGACCACAATAAGGACAAGTGGCCTGGCAGAAGTGTCTCTTCATAAGTTGTAGCAACTTTGTTTAGACATGTTATAAATCAATGCTGTGGCAGGTGGGACTGGACCCTAGACCTTCTCACACAAGGTAGAGCTGATATCATTCCACCACAAGGGCTCAATCCCAGGTAATGCCCATATGCTGCATATAATTACATTAAATTCATATCCAATGAAGGTCCATGCTGTCTCAATTATTGCATGACTTGAGAGCCAAGATGTTAAAGCCTTCAAGTGATCAGTGCTTCTACTGTGTTTTGAACTGAAGGACATGGATTAACCTTCTGAAGCTCCGATTTTAAGGAAAAGAGCTAATGATTATGATTACTCTTGCTACATAATTACACATACTATTTTAATGCTGTTTAACCACTTTGTTCCATTCAGTGGTTTACAAAACTAGTATGTCTGTAAGCATCAGAACCAGATAGGAAATTGAGATGAGTTTTTCCTTTATTTAACTTCTTTTGACAGCTTCAAGCAACCTTTCCTGGATTCATGAGAATTGCCATGTCAATTATAGACGTCTGGTAATCTGGCAGCCTCTGTACTTAGAATCTTCCTGAAAATATACAATTTTATCTATTTATATATTCATAATTTATGAACAAAATCTTACAGTGGCAAGTCTTGCCTGTGCCACTTGTCATCTCTTGTCATGCATTTTATATTCTCTTTTCCCATGATTTACACTCTGGTTATCAATTTTCCCAATTATCTTCTCAAAATCCTGTTTCATCTTACTGCAACTGAGGTTTTGAACGTACAAGCAAAGGGTTATATACAAACATGTCAGTAACTCGATTAAACTTGGAGCCACTGAAACTTGCTTTTCAAAGGAAAACATCTCAAAATGCTTCCCAGAAACATAGGCCAAAAATAATGACCTCGCCAGGAAAGGAGATATCAAAAGCATGCCCACTCTGCTGGTTTGAAGGAAGATGTTAAAGAAGAGTGTGATGCAGAGGACTTTGAAGAAATCATTTTGGGAAGGCACTAGGAAGTAGTGGGGGAGGCAATTGTGTAGTGGTAAAGTCACAGGACTAGCAATCCAAAACCCTAACCTAATGTTCTGGAGATATAAATTCAAGTCCCACCATGGGAGATGGTGAAACTCTGAAATAAAAATCTCATGTAATGGTGACCATGTAACCATTGTCAACTTATTTTAAAAATGCATCAGATTCACTAATGTCTTTTTGCCCTCATTACATGGTTTGGCCTACATGTAACTTCAGACCTACAACAATTTGGTTGATTCTCATTTACCCTCTGGGCAATAAATTCTGGCCTAGTCAGTGACACCAACATCTGGGGAGGGGGTGGGGGTGGAGTGGTGGTTTGAGTGTAATGGCAGATTAGCATTGCTGCCTCACAGCGTCAAGGACCACGAGTTTCATTCCAGTCTTGGGCAATTGTCTGCTTGCATATTCTCCCAGTGTCTGCATGGTGCTGTGAGGCAGCAATGCCTTCTGATGCTGCGGTTTTCTCCCACAATCCAAAGATGTGTGGGTTAAGTTGATTGGCCATCGTGACCAGGGATATGCACCTTAAGTTGATTGGTCATGTGAAATGCCAGGATTCAGGGATAAGGTAAGGGGATTGGTATTGGTGGGCTGCCCTTCTGAGGATTCGTGTGGACTCAATGGGCCGAATGGCCTGCTTCCACACTGTAGGGATTCTATGAATGAGTATAAGTTAATCTCTTGGGCAGAAAACTTCTGAAGTCACAGTGAGACTAGTGCACAACACAGCCAGTCAGAGGAACAGAGAACTAATGTGATTGTAGGATGTCACAGTGACACGAAGAGGGAAGCAATTTAGGAATTGAGGATGCTATTTTTTCAAGTTTGAGGCATTGTGGAATTTAGAAACAAATTAAGCGAGCCCGAGATAACACCCCTGTTGTAGAGGGAGGATGCAGGCAGTAGGGTCTTGAATGTGGTGAAGTTGACAGCAGATGGGAAATGCAGAGCCGGCCAGGAGAGTTGTAGAATAGTTGAAGTTGAACATGACAAAAGCTTAGATGAAGATTACAGCTGCCAGTGAACAGACACACGGTCAAAGGATTGAAGTAGGTTTTTATTTGATGCCCAGGAAAGTTTTTCAGGCTCGGAATTCACAGTAAGGTTGACTAAATCTCTGAATCTGCAAGCAGTCTGAGCTCAAGACTATGGGAGAAAAGAATTCCACAGTGAAAGGTGGATAGAGTTTGTTGCAGGAGCTCAAGGATCCGTCTTTCCAATGCTTAACTGGAAGGAATTGGGCCTTATTTGTTATTAGATCCTGGGCAAAACATCTGACACAAGGATGCTTTGGGGCAGTTGGTAGCTAAATTTAGCTGTTGTTAGTGTACAGGTAGAAGCTGACCTCATCTCTTTGGATGATGATGTCACAAAATTGTTTGGAGAGTTTCGAACATGAGGATACAGATGGAGAGTTTAGAGATGGGAAAATGTTGAAGACTTCTAGAGAGGAAAAGGAAGTGAAAAATGGAGTGGTAGTTGGTAAGTCAAAACAAGATGGATTTTATTGTGAAGGTGACGATGCTGAGGCAGGCAGTAGCTGATGGAGAGGGAATGATTTAGAGTGCCAAGTTATATGGTTGCCAGTGTTTTAATTGGGTGGTTAGGAGTTAGAACTCATTAGCAAGGACAGAAGAGCCATAACTGGTGCAGGAGTGAAGCAAGAAAAAGGTATGGGTTGAGGAGTGAATGAGAAGGCTTCTCATGATGCTTAAGGTAAAGTAGGGAATCAGTGGAGACAGTGATGTTGCACAAAAACACAGTTCTAATTTTCATCCACACAACTGATGACACCCAAATGTTTGTCACCTCTTTCAACTACGTTAAAATTATTGGGCTGCTTGTCCAAAACCCAGCACCGGATTCGCAGACATTTGGTGCAAATAAATATTTGGGAAGCTCAGAAACCATTATCTTCTGTTCCCAGCCCACACTTCATTTTCTCTGCATCGACTCCATCCCTCACCTATGCATCTGGGCTGAAACTGAGCCAATATATTCACAACCATGATGTTATATTTAACCTTAAAGTAAATCCATGATTTTGACTGACTCCCCCTTGAAGCAATCCAGACCTCTACTGGCTGTGTGTTAACTCATACAGAATCACGATTACCTGCAACTTCTAAGCTTGCTGACCTGTATTGGTTTACAGCTAAGCAATACCTTGATTTTTAAAAAAATATTCTCATTCTTGTTTTCACACCTGTCCATAGCCTCTCAGCTCCCTATTTGTGTAATCTCAAAATATCTCTAACCATAGTTTGTCAAGATATCAGCACTCCTCTAATTCTGGTCGCCTAAGCATTTAATTTTAGTGACACTGTTACTGGAGGCTTTGTCTTCAACTCCCAAGGGCCTCTCCTTTTGGAATTCCCGTCTCTCTCCAGCTTTGCCTCTGTCTTCTCCTTTAAGGTACCCCAAAACATGTATCTTAAGCACTCTGTGAAATCTACCTGTTTGACCATGCTTTTGTTAATCTGCCCTCAATGTCTAATTCTAGTTTACAGTACTCATACAAATTGCCTTGGAATGTAAATTGTGCTACACTGATACAAATTGCTGTTGTTTACAGAGGGAGGCTGAGGATTTCAGGAAGGAGGGGCTTGGTTGGAGTTGAAAAGTAAGTTGGCCATTAGGTTTGCTGTCTACAGTTACCTTGGTTTGACAGATGACATTGAGACTCAGTAGCTCTTGATGTTGTCCAGTGGTCCGTCCTAACAGTAGTGAGGTGTATACATCAAATGGACTTCATCAGTTCAAGAAAGCAGCTCCCTATCACCTTCTCAAGGGTAACTAGAGGTGGGAAATTAATGCTGATTGAGCCTGCAAAGCCCACCACTGTTGAAAGAATTTCAAATATGAGATCTGTTGTTCTGTGCCTAAATTTGTGATGTGCCAGATATAATGTTTGCCTTGCACATAGAGTGAGTTAGGGCTGTTAGAGAGAGAAATCAAGATTGTACATGACCACAGAAGACCAGCTGATTGCATTGTATTTCTTCGAGCAATTTGCAGATATCGAGGTTTTGATTTAAATCTTTTATCTAAAGCATACCCTTTCACTTTTGGATAGGTTGGAACCTCAACGCTTGTCTTATGTTAGTGTCTTTATTTTGTCATTTACCTTTTCTTTAATAGAACTATACCAAAATTTCCTCTTAAGTGGTTTGTGTGTTACATCCTCAGTTCTTTTTTACAACTATGCCCTTTTCTTAGCTCATTGCAACTCTAAGTTCTATTCCATCAAAGTGCTTGCAACTTCATATGTGCTTATCAGTGAGTGTGCAACAGCACCTTAGAATGACTCATTGACAGTCATTTCCCTTTCTGTGGAGTAACCCCTAACATCATTGTACTTTCCCCACAACTAATAACGTAGACAGGGAAATGGCCATGTCCGGAATCTCCGATTACAGATTTTCTTGCCAGTAGAGAAATGAAGCGTGTTGAATGTGATCTTCCAAAAAGCTATTTATTCTATATGTTAATTTCATCTTCAACATAAGAAAGATGAATTAGAATTACAAATTATTTGCGTGAGCAGAGCTGTGTCATAGTGTGATAGGCCAGCTGATTGGTTACATTTTGTATTCATGAAGGAATATAGCTGTACATTTTCAGACTCAAGGCATGCTGTTAGTGCCCAGTCCTCTGAATTATGGGCCTGGCTTCAAGACCTTTCTGCCCCAGAGATGTGTAACACCAGCTTGATTAAAATTACTATAAGTCAGATACAAGGGACGGCTTTTTGTGGTGCAGTGTAATTCTTTCCTCTGCGATGGCATGCTGGCTCTGTGGTTAGCGCTGTTCCATCACACCTGCTCCTCCATTGTTGGGATTCTATGATTGTGGGGTGGCACAGTGGCCCACTGGTTAGCACTGCTGCCTCTCAGTGCCTGGGACTCAGGCGAATGTGTGCACATTCCCACTGTCTCTGCGTGGGTTTCCTCCCACAGTTCCGAGATGTGCAGGTTAGGTGGATTGGCCATGTCACATTGCCCCTTAGTGTCTGGGAATGTGTAGGCTAGGTAGGTGAACCGTGGGAAATGCAAATTTACAAGGATAAGGTAGGGACAGGGTCTGGATGTCTTGTTCTTCAGAGGGTCAGTGTGGTCTTGATGGGTGGAATCATCTGCTTCCATACTGTAGGGATTCAATTGTTCATTGGTCTCAGTCCAAGTCCTACCTGTTTCAGAGCTGTATCATAACATTAGCAGAGCTATTGTAGGAAGGGAGCAGATTGTCTGTCGATCTCTAAACTGTGGTTGCTATGCAGTTGGAAGGATCTATAGAGGACTGCCATTGAAATAAACCCAGATTCCAAAATTATGGTGCAGCTATTGTGCTTCATGGCTCATGGAAGTGCAATAGAGAAATGCCTTGTCACATGACTGTTTTGGCTTTTATTCATTTTAACTGGGACAAGGGGCACTCTTACTCTGCCACCCAATTATTTGAAGTGTTGGTTTGTTCCAGTGAAGTATTGTCAAGTGGGTTGAATCCTATCCAGGCTTTTGGGAGTTGGGCTTTGTGCCTTGCATACAGTAAATGTCATTTAAGATTGTGTAAATAGAATGTATCGAGATGTAGCCTATGAAGAAATCAAAAAAAGGACATCAGTTAGATTTTCATGATCTCTGAATGCCATAAAATACTTTACAGCCAATAATACACTGTTGAAGTAACGATGGCAAAACAAAATTCCACAAACAACATTGAGATCATGCTCAGATACAGTATTACATTTTTTTAATGGTAGTGAAGATAACTATTGGCTAGAATACACATCAATACTTTGGATGTTGGTTTAACATCTCACACGAAAGACAACACCTGCAATAGTTCAAAGCACAATGCACTGAAGCGTCAATTTGAGTTAAATACTCAAGCACTTTGGAGAAGGCCTTGAACCCAAAACCCTCAGATTCTGAAGTGTAAGTGCGAATATTGAGTCAAGTCTTACTCAACTCTTTACTTCCCCATGACTGTACAAATGAGTGAAGTGAACACAGAAGAACAGGGAAGATGACAAAGAAAGGTTGAAGGTGGGGGGTGGAGGGGAAGTACACATGAAAGAGTGAATAGAGAGTTAGATATGAAAGGGAAAAATTGTCGACTAAAAGCACGTTTTGTTCCAAAACATGTAAAAGTAGTGGGTGTGTGTTTGTATAGATACTGAAATAAGAACCTGTATGTAGATACCTCCAGAACAAAAAGAAATTAATGTTTAATTGTTTGAAATGCCTCATGAATCAAAGAGGAAATGCATATAATAATAAAACAATGAAATGATTGAAAACCTGAAAAACTATTCAAATTCAGAACCACATCAGATTTATTGAATGCAATGTGCAAGTTGCTAATGTTTAAATTCTAATCACTATCCTTCAGAGTAATTAATTTAATCATTGCAACCACTGAATTTAAGAAATCTGATGCCATTCAGAACAAAGTAGCCTTGGAGCAGACTCAGGGAGCAAATGGCCTACTCATGCTCCTAGTTTATAGGTTTGTATGTACACTCGAGAGACTCAGCAATTCCAGAAGACCGTTTGCCATCACTTTCTCCAAGGCAATTCAGGATGGGCGATTGATGCTATTCCAGCCACTGTGTCCACATCCTGTGACTGTTTTTTTTTATATATCAAGGCATATTGTGCAGAATCAGCTTAAAGCTTATGTCCTTCACGCAGGATATAATTTTTAATGTCACCCAGGTTGGAATTGCAGCACCCTTTGAATGTCCACATCCATATTCTGTAGACCCAATTCTTTTAAATATTTGCTACTCTGCTGTCTGCTCCAGGTTACAGTCTGACTGTGACCCTCAGCAGTCAGGTTGTGCACTCTTGCCACTCACCCAGCTGTTATAGAGTCATACAGTATGGAAACAGATGCTTCGGTCCAACCGATTCCATTAGAAGATAGAATCCGTCTATTCAAAATTTGACTTTTTAGATAATCTTTAATAAGGTTAGTTGAAATCAGTCAATTCTCTGCTACTTTGTTCTGGATGGTATCAGATTTCTTAGCTTCAGTGGTTGCAATGATTACATTAATGACTCTCAGGATAGTGATTAGAATTTAAACATTATCAACGTGCACATTGCATTCAATAAATCTAACGTGGTTCTGAATTTGAATGGTTTTACAGGTTTTCAATCATTTATTGGGAAGTCACCATGTAGAATTTAGACAAAACCTACTGTAGAGGTGATGGTGTCAAAGGGACTCCTCTCAGAGAGTTCATAGTTTTAAGCTACTGATACACATTTAACTCTGGGTTTGCCACAATTTGGGCATCAAAGTTTCAGGATTCTGGAGCAGGCTGCTCTGACTGCCTCACTCTCACTTATCGTTTTGACCGTGCCTGAGTGCTGCTGAGAAGGAGTGTAAGGTGTCTGCTCCTTGCTTTGGGTCCATCGATGGCTGGTGGCACTGTCTGGAAAACAGTGGGCATTACAGCTAATATACATTATCACTCTAAAATCCCCATTATTTTAGTTAAAGTTGTTAAGGAAAAGGGTCTAGTCAACCATGTAGATGTTTACTATTGTGTGCCTACTGATTTGTTTAATCTGTTGAAGCAAAGGAATAACCACAGCTGAACTGACTAAGGGAATTTTCTCAATAAATCTCCCAACCCTAAAAATAACCTGATAAAGTCCCAAAATCTCAGTCTTCACATTGCAATCTGTGCCTGTTTTGAATGTTTTTGCTATAAGACAAAGTTGCCATAGTCCTACCAAACCGTAAGATGAGATCATTTAGCTTATTTGAGTAACTGGTTTGCGATGCTGAGTGACGCCGGTACCATGTGTTCAACTCTCATACCAGCTAATACTACCACAAAGGTCCCACCTTCTCAACCTTACTCCTTGCCTGAGATGTGGTGATCCTCTGGTTAAACTCACCACCAATCATCTCTCTTTAACAAGAGAGTAAGCCTAGGGTCAATACTGTTTACTGATGCTATATATAATATCTGTAGAGAACAGCTATCAGAGCAATAGTTATTTATATAATTATTTATGCTTTTTTCATTTTTTAATAGATATTTTTATTAGAAATTTAACATTTTTACAAGTTTACAAAACTAGACAAAACTCTCAAATATAAACATTGATATACAATTAAATCAAATATACAATAGCCAACATTTAACAAATGAAGAAAGAGAAGAAAATACCGAAAAAGAAAAAAAAACTCAACTATCTACTAATCTGACCTATAACTAACCAGAGTGTATATTTAAGTCTCTTACATGCTCAGAATGTGTTAACATCAGATGTAATAAAACCCGTATTCGTGCGGGATTCCTTTCCTAAGGGGCCCCGGACCAGCCAGGTTTGTAATTTCAATTAAATAAAAGCCCTTGTTAGGATAGCCGAGATATCTGTATTTATGTAATTCAAGAAGGGCTGCCATATTTTATAAAATAATTTGGTCTTTCGGTGCACCATATTTGTAAGGAAGTCAAGGGGAATACATTCCATAATTAATCTGTGCCAATTTGAAAGTCCGGGGGGCCCTCAGCCACCCAGTTCACCAAAATATTTTTCCTTGCACAGAAAGAAAGAATAGAAAATAGTCTCTTCCCGTACGTGTCCAGGGAGGGAAAGTTCGAAAAGCCCAAAAGGAGAGATACAGGGTCCACTTTAATTTCCGTTCCTAAAATTTCTGTCAGGGTACTTGCTACTTTAGTCCAATATCTATGGACCTTATGACAGGTCCATAGGCAATGTACAAGTGCCCACCTCTATTTTGCATTTGGGACACATTGGAGATGCTCCTGCCTTAAACTTTGCCAGTCGAAACGGTGCTATATGGACCCTATGAAGTATCTTCAGCTGGATAGCTTGGGTTCTGTTACAGATAGTAATTCTTCTAGCGTTTTCCCAAATATCATTCCACGTTTCTATAGAGATTTCTAGTCCCAAATCCTGATCTCATGTTTTAAGCAGATTATCCATATCTCCCGATACTTCATCATATAGTAAATGATAAATAGTACTGACGGAAGATACCCCCACTGGTCGTAGGACACTACATTCTCTATCTGATTTATAAAGACTATCTAATAACGTAGTCTTCTTCTTTATATAATCTCGAATTTGGAAGTATCGAAAGAGGTCTCCATTAGATAATCCGAATTTCTGACGCAGCTGTTCAAAAGACATCAGGACCCCATCCTTAAATAGGTCCCCTAGACATGAGATACCCCTGGATCTCCAGAGTTTAAAAGTGGCATCTGTAAACCCCGGTTGGAATCCCCATGCTCCCACTATCGGTGCATAGGGGGATGTTTTATGTGAATTGCCCTCATTTTGCCGCATTATATTCCAAGTCTTAATTGTGTTTAGTATTATAGGGTTTTTACAGTGATCTGTAATGATTTTCCTCTTGTCTGAAAATAAAAGGTTAATAAGTGGGTATTTTACTTGAGAGGCCTCGATGTCCAACCAGATTGATTGTGGATCAGACAAGACCCAATCAGCTATGTAACTTAATAGGGAACTTAACTGATATTTCCTAAAGTCTGGGAGGTCCAATCCTCCCCTTGTCTGTGGAAGCTGTAGCTTCTTCAGCTTAATGAGGAGCCGTCTATGATTCCAGATAAAGGAACTGAAAGTTTGTGAGAAGATTTGTAGCTCGGGTCCTCGTTGCTGTGGTTCTGTTTGCCGAGCTGGAAGTTTTTGTTGCAAACGTTTCATCCCCTGACAAGGTGACATTCTCAGTGCTTGGGAGCCTCCTGTGAAGCACTTCTGTGGTGTTTCCTCCGACATTTATAGTGGCCTGTCCCTGCCGCTTCCGGTTGTCAGTTTCAGCTGTCCGCTGTAGTGGCCGGTATATTGGGTCCAGGTCTATGTGTTTGTTGATGGAGTTTGTGGATGAGTGCCAAGCTTCTAGGAATTCCCTGGCTGTTCTTTGTTTCGCTTGCCCTATAATGGTAGTGTTGTCCCAGTCAAATTCATGTTGCTTGTTGTCTGCGTGTGTGGCTACTAGGGATAGCTGGTCGTGTCGTTTCGTGGCTAGTTGATGTTTGTGGATGCGGATCGTTAGCTGTCTTCCTGTTTGTTCTATATAGTGTTTTGTGCAGTCCTTGCATGGGATTTTGTACACTACGTTAGTTTTGCTCATGCTGGTTATCGGGTCCTTCGTTTTGGTATCCCTAGTAGCCACACACGCAGACGACAAGCAACATGAATTTGACTGGGACAACACTACCATTATAGGGCAAGCGAAACAAAGAACAGCCAAGGAATTCCTAGAAGCTTGGCACTCATCCACAAACTCCATCAACAAACACATAGACCTGGACCCAATATACCGGCCACTACAGCGGACAGCTGAAACTGACAACCGGAAGCGGCAGGGACAGGCCACTATAAATGCCGGAGGAAACACCACAGAAGCGCTTCACAGGAGGCTCCCAAGCACTGAGGATGTCACCTAGACAGGGGACGAAACGTTTGCAACAAAAACTTCCAGCTCGGCGAACAGAACCACAGCAAAGGAACCCAGCCAGCCATATAATTTACGTAGAGCCGTCCTCGGCAGCATCACCGGAAGCATTCTCATAGGATATAGGAAACGGGGCAGGACATTCATTTTAATTAGTGCTATTCTACCCAACCAGGAAATTGGAAGGTCTCCTCATCGCTGGAGGTCCTGCCTTATCCTTTCCAGTAAATGCACAAAATTAGCCTTATACAACTGACCAAATACTGGAGTAATAAAAATGCCTAAATATAAGAAGCCCTCCAGGAACCAACGAAAGGGAAAAAGGGATCCGTCCATTAAGCGGGGTATCATAGCAAGGCCACCCATGGGCATAGCCTCCGATTTTGAAAAATTAATTTTATAGCCTGAGAATGCGCTAAATGTATTAATAACTTGGATTAGGCGAGGTATGGACATCTGAGGAATTGAAGAACATCATCTGCATAAAGGGTAATTTTATGTTTACCTGTACCAATCCTTGGGGCCACTATATTAGGATCAGCTCGTATAGCTTCTGCTATGGTTCAATTATTAGCGTAAATAACAATGGCGAGAGGGGACATCCCTGACAGCAGCCCCTACCCACACTGAAGCTATCCGAACCTAATCCAGTGGTAACCACAACTGCTTTGGGATCACTATACAATGTTGAGACCCATTTGGTAAACACCTGTCCAACGCCAAACCTCTCCAATGTGTAAAACAAATATGACCATTCGACCCTATCAAATGCCTTTTCCGCATCTAATGAAACTACTACTCCTGGTATCTTTCCCTGATGGCAGGCTTGAATCATATTCAAAACCCTTCTAATATTATTGGATGATCTACGGCCCTTAATAAACCCCGTCTGATCCTCCTTTATAATATGTGGCAGTATCCTTTCCAGTCTCAGTGCTAACGTTTTAGAAAGGATTTTAAAATCTACATTTAGCAAGGATATTGGTCTGTATGATGCACAATCTTCTGGATCCTTTCCTTTTTTAAGGATAAGAGAGATATTTGCCTCTTTCAGCGAAGGCGGGAGACAGTCCTGACTATATGCATAGTTATACATGTCCATAAGTGGACCAGCCAATATTTCTGTAAATTCTTTATAGAATTCAGCTTGAAAACCATCTGGACCCAGTGCCTTACCACTCTGAAGTTGCCGAATTGCATCAAGTATGTCTTGGACTGTTAGAGGAGCATTTAGGACCGATACCTGTTCCGGAGTTAGGCCTGGAAAGGTCAAATTTTTAAAAAATGACTGCATCCTCCTCGTCCTATCTTCACAATCCTGCGATTTATATAACTGAGAATAATATTCTCTAAAGATCGCATTAATCTTTTTATGATCATGAGTCAGAATACCCGTACTTTCCTTGATAGACGTAATAATCTGAGGGGCCTATTTTTTCTTTGCAAGAAATGCTAAGTATGTACTCGGTTTGTCGCCATATTCATATAACCTTTGTTTTGCAAATAATATTTCCCTCTTAGGCATTTGAGTAAGCGTAGTGTTTAGAGCTGTCCTAAGAGCCGTAATCCTTTGCAATTTAATAATAGAAGGTCTATCAGTGTATGCTGTTTCAGCTGCTTTTAAGCGAGCTTCAAGCAGATGCTGTTGTTCTCCCTTCAATTTCTTCTGGGTCGCTGAGTAGGAGATGATCAAACCTCGCATGTAAGCTTTGATGGTCTCCCACATCATTGACGGGTTGCTAGCTGTACCTGAATTAATTTCTAAAAAAGTTTTAAATTCTTGAGAGAAATACTTTACAAATTTACTATCTTTCATTAGGAAGGGGTCCATACGCCAATGCCGAGGGGATGTCCCATTGTTCCTCGCCTTAGTTTCCATATATACAGCAGCGTGGTCGGAAATTGCTATACTACCTATTTTACAGGATGATATAGAATTTTTAAAAATCGAGGGGGCAAAAAACGTATCAATTCTAGTATGACATTTATGTGGATTGGAGTAGAAAGAAAAATCTCTGCCCTGTGGATGAAGGCATCTCCATACATCTACTCGTCCTAATTCTTTGTTCAGATCCATCAATTGTCTAGATCTGGGAGATACTCCTGCAGTACTCTTGGGAATCCTATCTATTTCCAGATCCATAATACAATTATAGGAGGAGACTTTAATTGTATGACGGGCACCAAAAGTCATCAATTTTGAAAAGGCTTCCGTTATAAATTTAAAGGGGTGTGCTGGGGGGCAGTACAAATTTAAAATCCCATATTCCTCTCCATTTATGAGGACTTTAATCAAAATATATCGTCCCGATTCGTCTTTTATCTGCTTTAGGATTTTGAAAGGGAAATTCTTCCGAACAAGAATAACAACTCCCCTGCTTTTTGAGCTAAAAGAAGAAAAAAAGGCTGATCAAATCCACCCTGTCGTAATTTCAAGTGTTCTTTATCCGACAGGTGTGTCTCCTGTAGGAGAGCTATATCAACTCTTTCCTTCTTAAGATTTGATAATATTTTCTTCCTTTTGACTGGCGAATTACTCCCCTTGACATTCCAGGTGCACCACTTAACCGACTGATCAACCATAATCATCTGGGCAAATCCGAGACCCCTCGGGAGGGGAAACCCTATCCAGAACATCCCGAGCATAGAGCATATAAAATTTACAAAAATAAAGCCTCTCTAATACACTCACACCAATACAATAAAAAACTATTTCTAAATAAAAAAAATATAAAACGTATCTAAGTGGAGATTTTCCCCCTTGTTCCCAGGGGGTGTCACTTCCTCTCCAAAAGTCCATCGTATCCTTTCCCAACCAATGCCCCACCCTTGACCTAGGCACTCCTCAATAAAATGAGGAGAATTCAGATATAATACAAAGCTAGAGTTAACCGTGAGCACCCTACCCCCACCCATACCAACACCTGGATATATTTGGTAATGTTAATACCATATATAAAAATTTAACTATAAAATTACAACCTCAACAAATAATAATTAAATATACTAATACAAAATAACAAGGGAGAAACAGTCCCGCTCCTAAAGACAGTGGTAAAATTGAATAAGGTAAACACCTCCCCGCACCAACATTAACCAAACCCCCAATATATATATACACACACACACACATATACATGCATCCCACATATATACATAAAATAATAAAACAAAAAAAAACCCAAGGGGGGGAGAAAATCAAATCCCTCTCCCCACCCCCCATGATAATATTAATCAGTAAAGTAAGAAAAAAAAGGGGGGGATATAAACCAAAGCGGGAGGAAAGGCAAACCAACATCCATTATGTCTTATCTGAGAGAGTCCAAGAATTCCTTAGCCTTTTCTGGCGATCCGAAGTTTTGCACGGATCCTTCATGGTTAAAGCGTAGCGTCGCTGGGTAGCGTAAGGAGTACTGAATATTTAAGTCCCTTAAACGCTTCTTCGCCTCGTCGAATGCCTTCCTCTTTCGGACCAGAGCTGGGGAAAAGTCCTGGAATAACATGATCTTGGATCCTTTATAGATCATAGCTTGGGGGTCTTTTCCAAGATTTCTAGAGGTTTCTAGGAGTATCTGCCTCTCCTTGTAGCTTTGCAGCCGGAACAGGACCGGGCGTGGACGCTGGTTCGAGCCGGGCCCGCGTATTGCGACCCGGTAGGCCCATTCCACCCTTACCTGGCCTGATCCAGCTTCCAGATTTAAAAGCTGTGGCAGCCACTTCTTGAGGAACGCTGTAAGCTGGCCTCCTTCCTCCCGTTAGTGGAGGCCCAGCAAACGAATATTTTTTCGACGACCTCGATTATTGAGGTCGTCAATGTAATTCTCTAAGGTCCGGAATCGCTGTTCGAGAGTCCGGACCTGATCCACGGCCGATTGCGCTGTAGTTTCGGAGGTCGTGCCTTTAACTCCGCCCCTCCGACTCGGCGCTCGATCTCCTTAATGTCTCGGTCGTGCTTCTGCAGCGCGGCCGAGAGTGAGTCCCATCGACTTAGGGACTCCTCGATAAAAGCATCGATCTTCATGTCCAGCTTGGAGATCATCTCCACAAGGCTTGTCACTGTAGGTAAGTCCCCCGGGGCGGCTGTGTACGCCTCTGCTGCAGCTGGAGAGGGTGGGGGAGGGGTTTCTGCTTGCTGAGAGCTGCGGGCTCCCTTCCCTTTGGTCATTTTTACTAAATATTAGACTGTTTAAATGTAATACTAAGCAACTAATTAAATTAAACAGCTATTATGAATGATTTGGTGAGTGTGATGGGGGTGGGTGACCCACTTTACCCAAGTCTTGGGAAGAGCACTATAGACTCAGACTTGCTGGGTCGCCGCCATCTTGGATCCCCACTGCTTTTTTCATTTTTAAGTGGAAGCTCTCATCATTTTATGTTTTAGTAAAATGGGATTCATTTTCAAAATGGCCAATCTGCATATTTTGAACATTGTGCTTGATATGTCATAGCCTGCATTTTATAGTGAATTGTGCTGAGGTGAGAATGCTTGCTGCTATCCTCTAAGAAAGTTATCCTCCATTATTCAGTGATACTTATCGGGAGATTACTCCCCTTTTCAGTTTAAATCTGGCATCAAATTAAGGGGTACCTTGACAAAGGAACATCAAAACAAGAGAAGGCCAGAGTGCCCATCGAGCTTGCGTCTCCATTCAGTTAGATTGTGGCATATCAATCTCAATACCAATTTCTTGCGATCTCTCCATGTGCCTCGATATCGTTAGTCTCCGTTAAGCTCGTTTTCAACTATTAATTTAAACTTTGAGAGTTAAATGTTAAATTGTGATTATTTCAGCATTTATGTTAATTTAAAGATAAAACATATTAGTATCTTTTCAGAAACGGAGATCTTCTTTATCATTACAGAGATAGTTAACATTTCACAAATATGGCATGAGCTGCTTTGATTTATTGAGCTTGTTCAGCATAATTACAAAGTTGGTGTGGAAGATAAAAACTGATTAACATTTCATTCAACTGAATGCACCTTTTTCAAGATTTTTACAATATAGTTAAGAGCATTGGAATCGAAATACTGATGAATTCAGATTTCCTGTTGATTATAGGGTGAATCTTCTGTATAAAAATAGAAGCACAACTCCCAGATTTCCATATAATTCTTCACGTGTGTGGTCCCACAGGGCTGCTGTCATTTTGCAGTGGAAAAACAACAGCTGACAGTTTCCATCATTGCAAAGGCAAAATCCAGTCTCTGTGACATATCTGTGTGTTATCTTGCATTAAAATAGACATCCACCATAAATTCGCAGATCCACTGGTGCCTCCCAGCACACAGAATTGACGTTGACTTAATTTTGAACCGTAACCCTTGTTTATCATATGACCAGCATATTGCTGCTCCCTGGTATTGTTAGTTTTTCTTTTTTGCCAACAATACTAAAACAAATTCATGTTCTTGTTTCATGAGATTTTACTGAGTAATTTGGAGGCATCTTTAGTTTTTGTTACTTAATGTTGAATATGATTCAGTAAATATTTGACAGTAGGATAGTCAATTGTTTTCAAGAAGGGGTTCGATATAATTCTGAGGGCTGAAGGATTCAAAGGGGACGGGGAGAACGCAGATAGAAGTTACTGAGTTTGATGATCAATCACCATATTGAATGGTGGAGCAGGCTTGAAAGGCCAAAAGGCTTACTCCTGCTCTTAATTTATGTTTTTGTGTTTTAAATATTTAGATTTGAAATAAACGTGTTTGTTTTTCTGTTGTGTTGATGACATCTGTGTCTACATCAAATCAACTTTCTTTCCAAAAACAGTTTCATACTTCTGGCCACCTAAATTTTCTCAGTTCTGCTTAAAATGATAAAGTAAGTTTAATTGATAGGGATGTCTGGGAAAACAGCAAGTAAACTACCTCTTTGATAGCATGAAGAAATCATTTATGAAGTCTATAAATGTTTAGTTTCATTCAATAGTTGATGCAAAATCATTTGAGATCCTTTTTGATACCTATTTGAGAGGCATGTCTGAAATTGCTTCAGAGCTGAAATTATGCTGTTGAATTTTGCATACTAACAATAGAGACGGGAGAACAGGAGGTTAATGGTAATCTCATTGGATTAGTAACCCAGTGGCCCCAGGCTAACTGTTAGAACAAATGAGTTCAAATTGCACTTTGGCAGTTGATGGAATTTAAAATCACTTGGTGAAATTTGGAATTGATGGTTTAACAGCACAACCAGTCTCATTAATACCTAACCTCCTAGCTGACTAAACTTGAGGTTGGCAAAATTCAAGCAAACCAGTGCGTGTACCCAGCAGATTCAGATCTCCACTTGCTCTCAAAAACCTCCATGTCGGATACAGCGTCATCTTGAGTCCCGATTCACAGGCACCAGCAGAACCAAGCTCTCATCCATGGCATCTAGCATCTGCTGATCAATCACAGCCATCACAGCACCTTCTGATACACTAGGAGGCGATTTAGGAAGGAGGAGGAGGAAGACATTGCGAAGGACAAAGCTGATGGTGCCCATTACAGAGTTCAGTTTATGTTGGGAATTACAAACCAGAGAGAACCTTATGGTTCCAGTAGATAAGAGATGTGTGCAGCACGTAATTATTGATTGTAAAATAATCTATGGTCATGATGCTGAAATTTTGTTTGCATTGTGGGGGCAACATTCAGCCTCTGGTGATTTGTTCTTGTTCATATTTGCCTTATGTAAATAACAGTTTGTATTTGTCCAATTGTCTGTATGTGATGTTCCCAATTAGTTTTCCCAATTCCTCCACCTCCGCTGTATCTGCTCCCAGGAGGACCAGTTCTACCACAGAACACACCTGATGGCCGCCTTCTTCAGAGATTGCAACTTCCCTTCCCACGTGCCCTCCAACACATCTTATCCACATCCCGCACCTCCACCCTCAAACCCCACCCCTCCAACCAGAACAAGGACAGAACCCCCCCCCTTGTCCTCACTTTCCACCCTACCAACCTTCGCATTAACCATATCATTCGCCGACATTTCCGCCACCTCCAAACGGACCCCACCACCAGGGATATATTTCCCTCCCCACCCCTTTCCACTTTCCGCAAAAACCGTTCCCTCCATGACTACCTGGTCAGGTTCACGCCCCCCCCCAACAAACCACCCTCCCGTCTTGGCACCCTCCCCTGCCACCGCAGGAATCGCAAAATCTGCACCCACACCTCCTCCCTCACCTCCATCCAAGGCCCCAAAGGAGCCTGCTACACCTATCAAAGTTTCACCTGCACATCCACCAATATCATTTATTGGATCCGTTGCACCCGATGCGGTCTCCTCTATATTGGGGAGACTGAATGTCTCCTAGCAGAGTGCTTTAGGGAACATCTCTGGGACACCCGCACCAATCAACCTCACCACCCCGTGGCCCAACATTTCAACTCCCCCTCCCACTCTGCCGAGGACATGCAGGTCCTGGGCCTCCTCCACCGCTGCTCCGTCATCATCCGATGCCTGGAGGAAGAACGCCTCATCTTCTGCCTCAGAACACTTCAACCCCAGGGCATCAATGTGGATTTCACCAGTTTCCTCATTTCCCCTCCCCCCACCTTACTTCAGTTCCAACCTTCCAGCTCAGCATTGTCCTCATGACCTGTCCGACCTGCCAATCTCCCTTCCCACCTATCCGCTCCACCCTCCTCTCTGGCCTATCACCTCCATCCCCACCCCCATTCACCTATTATACTCTTTGCTACTTTCTCCACAGCCCCAACTCCCACACCCCCCCACCCCCAATTATCTCTCCACTCTGGAGGCTTCCTACCTCTATTCCTGATGAAGGGCTTTTGCCTGAAACATCAATTTTCCTGCTCCTCAAATGCTGCCTGACCTGCTGTGCTTTTCCAGCACCACTCTGATCTAAATTCTCATTTCCAGCATCTGCAGTCCTCACTTTTGCCCTGTATGTGATGTCCCCCTACTGGACAATAACAGACTTGAATCTCCAATGGGTATTGGGGTCAGGGTAGTAGTGACTTAGAGGTTGGTTAATGGAATGTAGGTATGGGCAGGTGAAATGGTTTGGTGATTACATAACGACGAAGATGAGAGAATGATGTTATATGTGCAAGGGAGGATCAGCCATGTGGCTTATGTACTGTGGACTGCATGCTTTGGAACTGCCATACCAAGATATTGTCAGTGAGGGGCAATGCCAGAGTGCAGTGCTTGTCCAGTCTTTCAAAGATGGCGCAAGAGCACGAGGTGCTGGCATTGCTGCAGACATCTGGTGAGCTTTGTGAGAATGGTGTGCAGCACGATGAAGCACATTAGAGATGCCATATGTTTTGAGTGGGTTATTAATGAGGCAAGCTCAGTAAGTTTTATAGTGAGAGAACTCATTAGTCCTTGCAGTGCGCCATTAGTCCTTCGAAAACCCGATGGAACTCTAACTTAGGCAAAGTTCTGCCCAATGAAACTACCATCAGTTGTATAGAAACTCATTGATGAGATTTACTGAGAAAATCTGCCCCCTTGGTCTGGTTTACATGTGACTGCAAATCCACAGCAATGTGGTTGTCTCTTAACTATCCCCTAATAACTCAAGTGATGAGTAAATCACTCCATTCGGGAGCATTACAGATGGCCAACAAAGGCTGGCTTTTCCATCAACCTCAAATACCATGGAAAGATTAAAAAGCAATGGTGCACTAACGTCCATTGAATGTATTCAAACATGTCTGTCTGGCATGTTCAGATTTGAATTCATTTCCATCCACCATGACCAGGGCCTCCAAGCCCTCCGTTTTTTCCTCTCCAGACGTCCCCAACAGTACCCTTCCACCGACACTCTCATTCGTTTGGCCGAACTGGTCCTCACCCTTAACAATTTCTCCTTTGAATCTCCCACTTCCTCCAGACCAAAGGGGTAGCAATGGGCACACGTATGGGTCCCAGCTATGCCTGTCTCTTTGTTGGCTACGTAGAGCAGTTGATCTTCTGTAATTACACCGGCACCACTCCCCACCTCTTCCTCCGCTACATTGATGACTGCATTGGCGCCACCTCGTGCTCCCGCGAGTAGGTGGAGCAACTCATCAACTTTACCAACACATTCCACCCTGACCTTAAATTTAACTGGACCATCTCTGACACCTTCCTCCCCTTCCTGGACCTCTCCATCTCCCCTAATGCCAACCGACTTGACACTGACATTTTTTACAAACCCACCGACTCCCACAGCTACCTGGATTACATCTCTTCCCACCCTACCTCTTGCAAAAATGCCATCCCGTATTCCCAATTCCTCCGCCTCCGCCGTACCTGCTCCCAGGAGGACCAGTTCCACCACAGAACACACCAGATGGCCTCCTTCTTTAAAGACCGCAATTTCCCTTCCCACGTGGTTAAAGATGCCCTCCAACGCATCTCGTCCACCTCCTGCACCTCCGCCCTCAGACCCCGCCCTCCAACCGCAACAAAGACAGAACACCTCTGTTGCTCACCTTCCACCCTACCAACCTTCGCATAAACCAAATCATCCGCCGACATTTCCGCCACCTCCAAACAGACCCCACCACCAGGAATATATTTCCCTCCCCACCCCTTTCCGCCTTCCGCAAAGACAGTTCCCTCCGTGACTACCTGGTCAGGTCCACGCCCCCCTACAACCCACCCTCCCATCCTGGCACTTTCCCCTGCCACCGCAGGAACTGTAAAACCTGCACCCACACCTCCTCCCTCACCCCTATCCAAGGCCCTAAAGGAGCCTTCCACATCCATCAAAGTTTTACTTGCACATCCACTAATATCACTTATTGTATCCGTTGTTCCCTATGCGGTCTCCTCTACATTGGGGAGACTGGACGCCTCCTAGCAGAGCGCTTTAGAGAACATCTCCGGGACACCCGCACCAATCAACCACTCCGCCCCATGGCCCAACATTTCAACTCCCCCTCCCACTCTGCCGAGGACATGGACATCCTGGGCCTCCTTCACTGCCGCTCCCTCACCACCAGATGCCTGGAGGAAGAACGCCTCATCTTCCGCCTCAGAACACTTCAACCCCAGGGCATCAATGTAGACTTCAACAGTTTCCTCATTTCCCATTCCCCCACCTCACCCTAATTCCAAACTTTCAGCTCAGCACTGTCCCCACGACTTGTCTGGACTTGTCCTACCTGCCTATCTCCTTTTCCACCTATCCACTCCACCCTCTCCTCCCTGACCTATCACCTTCATCCCCTCCCCCAATCGCCCATTGTACTCTCTGCTACTTTCTCCCCACCCCCACCCTCCTCTAGCTTATCTCTCCACACTTCAGGCTCACTGCCTTTATTCCTGATGAAGGGCTGTTGCCCGAAACGTCGATTTCGAAGCTCCTTGGATGCTGCCTGAACTGCTGTGCTCTTCCAACACCACTAATCCAGAATCTGGTTTCCAGCATCTGCAGTCATTGTTTTTACCTACCAGATTTGAATTCAGCTAGGGGTTGGTTGAAGAATCCCCTGAATCATGTGTAAGATAAAATACTAACTTTAGTTCTGCTCTAAATACATTAACTGCAGAAGCAATTCCTCAAAAAGAGCAATATTTCCATATAGACTTTTGCAAGAAGTTTGAAAGAAAGGAATGACATGTAATTTTCTATTTCATTTTGAATAAGCTCAAACCTCTCTACACTTCCTCCTAACTTGCCACAACATGACAAATAAGGATCATGTCCCTTGCAGTTTTTTGTGTTAGCTTCCAATGCATTCTGGTCAACTTCCCAGCTGTTCGTGCTACACTAACCACTTCCCTTTGACCTTCTATGTCTCTTAAATCCAAAATGTGTAGCTTACTGTTTTTTTTTAATGGAGACTCTTATTTGCATCTGTCTATTATTTTATATGGTGGTTGTGTGTAGCCCATAGCTTAGCTGCACTTAGGCTGAAGTAGTTTTAAGAGTTATGTGATATTTATGAAAACCATTTTTGGTGAGTGTCTTTTTAGATTTTTTTTGTTCACAGGCTGTGGGTATTGCTGGCTGGGCCTGGCTTTATTACCCCATTGCTCATTGGGCTGGAGAAAGTGGTGGTGAGCTGCTTTCTTCAACCACTGCAGCCCTTGGGATGTATGTACAGTCACAATGCTGTTAGGAATTGTCTGTGCAGGAGAATGGTTGTACGTCATTTCCATCGCAATGTTATTTTCAAATGTAGATATGCTCACATCAGATGAGATAAAGGTTGAGCACTTGATGAAAACCATGCCAGTCCCTTTCAGCTGTGTGGTTTGTGGTTTCCTTGTCTGACAATCATGTCCTCCATTTTTCCTGTCCTGGTTCAGCACAAACATCTTCTACACTTCCACCAATTTGTCACACGTTACAAGCAAGATGACATCCAGTGAATTTTTTTTATCATCTTCCAGCACAGTTGTAGTTTACTTCCAGCTGCAGTTTTGTCTGATGTATAGAGTCGCCAGTTCAGGAGCAATTCTTTTGCAAAATACAGGCTCCAAGAATATATGTTATTCCTCATCGAGCAATCCAAAGAATGAAGAGTTTATTAATATAAAAACGAATTGCTGAATAAAAAAGAATTTACTTTGGATTTTAACCTTGAATGATATATTTGTTTTGTCCAACCACTGTAGTTAAACATGGACACTTTTAGAAGAAGCTTTTTCCTGAATACAGTAGTTGTTGAAGGATTATGGTTCACTTGCTAATTTCAACGACATATCTGTCCAAAGTGCATTGTTGCCATGTATTTCAACAGTCAGAATACCACTTGTCAGGTATTTTACTGTACTGACTGGGTAACATACACTCAAATAATTTATCCGCTGCTGCAGGTAGTTGGATATTATTGTCCTTTAGTTATAGATTAAGTTGGGTCAAGCTCCTTGAATTGAAATTTGAGTGGACCCAGATTAGCTCAGCGACTTGTTGCCTGTTTGATTTCACACAAGTGATTTGAGAAACGCAGATTTAGATGTAAAATGACACTAAAATGCTAGCAGGGAAATACAATTGTCGGGGAAGCAGCTTAATTACAAAATTGTTTGAGGAAGTCTGCAAGTGGACAGAGACAATGAAAGTGTCGCGATGCTGAAAAATCGATGTAAAGATCGAATGCTGTAATATAAGCCTTCAACTGATGTGAAATGGTGTCTGAAGCCAATAAATGCAAGCAGACCAACTTACATATTTTAAGAGTTATAAAATGTGAATTGCTTCACAAGTCTACATCCAGTTGGTTTCGCAGTCTGTAAATGATTTTTTAAAATTGGAAAGTGAGCATTTCTGAATGTTGCACAACAGTCAATACAGTCAAACTCAGTGAGTGAATCACGGAGCTTACAAGTGGGCAATTAAATCAATGGCTTATTGATCGGAACATACAGCAGGACAAACAGAGAATACAATTCAACGTTGTTTGAGATGTTCAGATCAGATGCTGCAGAATGCCAAGACGAAAGATGAGCTTCTGCTCTTGAAATTGATGTTGTAAAATTGGAGAGAGCATGGAGGATGTGAATAAAGGAATATGGTTTTGCACTCACACCCTTGGTGTGATACATTTAAAAATACCACCACTGGGATCAGTGAGAATGGAGACAAGACATCTTCCCTTGGTGTGAGCTGGATGTAAAAAAAGAGCACAGAGAGCTCTGTTCTAACTGACCTTGTGCATCTGCTAGCAACTTGTTCAGACAAGATGGTTGTAGTCTCCTCACCATAAATGAGGCTATTCTTTATTTTAATTCTTGCGTTTGACTTGAATTTGATGCCAAAGTCAAATGGATAATGCTGCCACCTGTTTTGATTTGAGCACTTTTGATTGGAAAGTGAGCCAACTGAAGGAGAGATCTTTTCTTCTAAATAATTGGGTTTAAGGAGCATTCATATTTTCTTGAATAAAATGAGAAATACTATGTTAAGAGTGTGCTTCCAACAGATGTAAAAAAACGAAAGATTGTGGATGCTGTGAATTACAAACACAACAGAAGTTTCTGGAAAAGCTCAGCAGCTCTGGCACCACCTGTGAAGAGAAATTAAAGTTAATGTTTCGGGTCGGTTAACCCTTCCTCAGAACTTCAGTGGTGGAAGAAGAGTTCAACGTCATATTGTGTCCAAATTAATTAAAGTGGGGACTCTGAGGCCTTCGTTAAGTACAGAATGTTCAGCATCGGAGATCAGGTTAGGAGGGATGGTGAATTCGGACAGGAGATGGCGTTATGGAGGGGATCAAGTCAGAGGGAAGTGGAGGGATGGAAGGTTTCAGAGGCTGTGGGTATTATTGAGTTGTTGCATCTTGTGGGCGTTGCTATCTGTAAGGAGAAGAAAAGGTTAGCACAGCAAATGAGTCGGAGGATGAAGTGGAAATGCGGATTGGTGCAGCGCTGAGCCAGTGTGATGCAATGCTAATGGAGAGCAAGGCCGAGAGAGTGCATGTGATACCACACTCCTGAGTGTAAATATCAGATTGCAGTAGGAGCAGCTGTCTGTGGAACATTGAACATCATAGAGATACTTGTGATCCTGGGTGGATTCAAAGCACAAGGAATGAAACTTCAGTTGGAATCCATGTGGGGTGAGTCTGAGCCAGATGCAGTCACTGAGGAATGTGATGTGGCTATGGAAACAAAATGTACCTGGTCAGACACCAGGGGGGACAGTGAAATAAATGTCAGTGGGCAAGAACAAAGATTGGTCTGGAAATTCCATCAGAGAAGGAGCAGAACTTCAAGGTGGGCAAAGTTATCTTTCTGAGGAAGGGTCACTCGACCCAAAATGTTAACTTTGATTTCTCTGCACAGATGTTGCCAGTCCTGCTGAGCTTTTCCAGCAACCTTGATTTTTGCTTCCAACAGATTTATCTTGCACAGTATCAAGAACCACAGAATGAATTATCTATCAGTATCTTGTTTTAATATGTGTTATCATGTGGCTAGAGCTAAATTGAAATGAGCTGCTATCGTTACTTCCATTGGAAGTAATATATTGAATATCTAAATTCATTCTCTTGTACAGGCCCATTGTTGTAATTTTTGTATTTTTTTTCTATTGCTGTTTGGTAAATAACACTCCTAACACAAACAGGTCACAGGGCACCTTCCTTTACAGGAAATAGAACATGGATTACAAGCCAGAAAATGAGAAATTAAGAAATAGGAACATGTCAAGGACATGAGTTTTGAGAAACTTGAAAAGGAAGTGAAGTTGGAGAATTTTAGGTACCGAGTTCCTAATAACACAACCTGAAGAGCATAAGAGACAGTGACATGAAGGGCACAATGTTTAATAAGGGGACATCGAGATGGAGATAGATGTGAAGTTTGAGATGAACAGGGCTAGAATGCATTTTATTAGAAGTGAAGATTTGGAATAACTGGTGGATAATAAAATGAAGTTCTAAAATTTTGCTGCCATTTTAATGTCCATAAAAGCTACTACAGCTAGGGAGAAATTGACTGTGACCAACCACTATCATGATAATCAATTGAACAGAATGGACATTGCGCAAAAGCAATTAGTACTGATGAGCACAGTGCAGTTCTGCAATAAATTAACTGATTGGCTGGATGAAAGAGCAGTCATTATGTTTGCTTAGTTCTGTTACCTTGTCTGAACTTGATCTGTCTAGGAGTGAGCCAACAGCAATAGAACTGATGACACCAATCCTTTTCCATCTACAAGCCCTGAAAGCATAACTAATGTTTTCCTGACACTTTGCAGAAAGTCAAACAGTTGACCTTACCTAGAGAAATAACATTCAGTGAATGTGTAATGTCTGAGTAATTAAATGAAGATAAGTACTGAGATTGTGATGTGTTCCACAGAATAACGGATTTTCCAAAGAAAATCCCGTCATGAAAACATGCTGAGTGACTAATCTTATCTCAACGACACCTGTATAATTTTTATTTAAAGTCTTTACATTTTAACTTCCTAGACTTAAGTGTTATTCTGTAGCCTTTTCTTCCTAAAAATATCAGGTTTAGAGGGTTGCTGCTGTGAATTTGCATTCCGTAATTTCAACTCCATGTGCTGCTGGATAAAACCTTCATGAAATGCTAACAGGAAGCAGAGAATAGGAGTAAATTGGTCAATGAGATGGCAAGCCGTAATGAGTGGATCGTCAAAGGATTCAGTGCTGAGGTATTAACAACTTAGAATCCATGCCAATGACTTTGGTGTAGGAACCTAACGTATAGTAGCTAAATTTACCAAAATAGATGAGGAAGTAAGCTGTCAAGAGGAAATTGAGAGCCTACAAAAAGATGGATGAAATGAGTGATCAAATGTGGCAGAACATGGGGAAAATAGGAACGTGTTCACTTTGGCAGGATGAATAGAAAATCAGCATACGATTTAAATGGAGAGAGATTACCGAATTTGGTGGTAAGGTACAATATGTATATCCTGGTTCATGAATCACAAATATTTGATATGTAGCTACAACTAGTGATTCGGAAGACAAATCAAGTGCTGCTATTCGTAACAAGGAGAGTAGAATATAAGACTAAGAACATTTTACTGTAGCTGCACAGGGCTTTGGTAAAATTGCATCTGGTGTTCTGTGTACAGCTTTGGTCATCTTATTTGATAAAAGAAGATGTTATTTCATTCGAAGCAATTCAGACAAGATTTGTTCAGTTCATTCCTGGATTGAGGGAATTATGTTCTGAGGAAATGTTAAGCAGATTTGCCTATACCCATTGCAGTTTAGAAGAATAAGTGATGGTCTTCCTTAACATGTAAAATTAAGATGCTTTAATGGAGTGGATACTGGGAAGATGTTTCCTCTGTTGTGGAGACTGGAATAAGGGGACGCAGTTGAAGAATAAAATATCTCATTGAAGGCGGAAATTAAGAACTTTTGTTCTTTCTCTTCCAAAAGAATCAATGGTCTGTGAAATTCACTTCCATAGAAAACAGTGGAAATTGTGTTGTTGAATTTATTCATAGACAACAGAATCAAAGAAGCAGATGGGAATATGAAGGTGATACCATCAATAGATCAGCTGTGATCTGATTGATTGATTGATTAGTGGAGCCAAAACGAAGAGCTAATTGGCCCTAGGTACTAGGTACAACTTTCCTATCTTTTTATGACCTATTTGGATAGAAGTCATTAGTGAATATCTTTAAAATTGGGTGCCTGTGGTTAAATTTATTTCTGTCTTAGCTGTGATGCTAATACTGTTCAGTATTCATTCCTGTCTTAGCTCCCCATGTAAGTGACTTCACACTATCACTGCAGTTTGTTGCTATGGATGGGTGACCCAGGTTAACTCGTAGTAGACTCTGTACCAAGGGTATGATTTGTACCTCATTATTTCCCACACCTCCAAACCCCAATCTTACTTGTTTCCTAACATTCATTCATTCTTGTGTAAATCTACATCATGAATGATCATAAGATGTCAGGATATAAATTACATTATACCTGAACTTAACACAGTCTTTTCTTATTACCAGCACACTCGCCCCCATAGATTTCACACCCATCTTCACACACAGTTGTACATGTGCAGGCATACATGCATATGTACATATGTATTGGATATGTAATGAATCAAGAGTCCAAACCCTAGGCTTTTTACTCCTACCAGGTCCAGGGATATGTTAGCACACTTGCCAGTACAGAAGTTGAGATCAACCAAGTCAGCACACATCTGGCATGAAAATTAGAGCTTTTCTGGCCTACATAGCTAAGTCAGATACTGATTCATGCACAAATCATTTGTTTTCTTTCAATTCACTTATGGGATGAGTATTTTGGCTGGACCAGCATTTGGTGTGATTTATTTATTCTTGTCACCTGTACCAAGACACGGTGTTAAGTATTATTTTGCATGTTATCGAGGCAAATCGTACCTTAAACAAGTGTAATAGGACAGAATGCATAAAGTGGTGTTACAGCTACAGGGAAGATGTAGAGAAAGATCAACTTCAGTATATGAGAGGTCCACTTAAAGGTCTGGTAACAGTGGGGGAAAAACCTGTTCTTGAATCTATTGATATGTTTTCAAAGTTTTGCATCTTCTGCTTGACAGAAGAGGGAGTAAGAAAATATAACCAGGATGGGAGGCGTCTTTGATAATGTTGGCTGCTTTCCCAAGGCAGTGAGAGGTATAGAACAAAGAACAGTACAGCACAGTACGGACCCTTCGGCCCTCAATGTTGCACCGACTTTTTATCCTACTCTGAGATCAAACTAACCTATGTACCTGGAGAAAGTGAGGACTGCAGATGCTGGAGATCAGAGCTGAAAATGTGTTGCTGGAAAAGCTCAGCAGGTCAGGCAGCATCCAAGGAGCAGGAGAATCGACGTTTCGGGCATGAGCCCTTCTTCAGGAATGGCTGAAGAAGGGCTCATGCCCGAAACGTCGATTCTCCTGCTCCTTGGATGCTGCCTGACCTGCTGAGCTTTTCCAGCAACACACTTTCAGCTCTAACCTACGTACCCTTCATGTTACTGTCATCCATATACCTATCAAGAGTCACTTAAAAGTCCCTAATGTATCTGAGTCTACAACTACCATTGGCAGTGCATTCCACTCATCCACCACTCTCTGTGTAAAGAACCTACCTCTGACATCTCCCCTAAACATTCCCCCAATTACCTTAAAATTATGTCCCCTTGTGACAGCCATTTTTGTCATGGGGATAAAGTCTCTGGCTATCCACTCTGTCTATGCTTCTCATCATCTTGTACACCTCTATCATATCACCTCTCATCCTTCGCTCCAGTGAGAAAATCCCTAGCTCCCTCAACCTTTCTTCATAAGACATGCCCTCCAGTCCAGGTAACATCCTGGTAAATCTCCTCTGCACCATCTCTAAAGCTTCCACATCTTTCCTGTAATGAGACGACCAGAACTGAACACAATATTCCAAGTGTGGTCTAACCAGGGCTTTTTCGAGGTGCAGCATAACTTTGCGGCTCTTAAACTCAATCCCTCTGCTATTGAAAGCAAACACACAATATGCCTGGAGGCAGTGGAAGGAATGTTGGCTTCCGTATTGGACTGGCTGTAATTTCTTGCACGGAGCATTTGCCACACAAAGCTGTGATGCATCCGGATAGGATGCTTTCTATGGTGCATCAATTAAATTTTTTTTTTAGATTAGATTGGATTAGATTACTTACTTACAGTGTGGAAACAGGCCCTTCGGCCCAACAAGTCCACACCGCCCCGCCGAAGCGCAACCCACCCATACCCCTACATTTACCCCTTACCTAACACTACGGGCAATTTTGCATGGCCAATTCACCTGACCTGCACATCTTTGGACTGTGGGAGGAAACCGGAGAACCCGGAGGAAACCCACGCCGACACGGGGAGAACGTGCAAACTCCACACAGTCAGTCGCCTGAGGCGGGAATTGAACCCGGGTCTCTGGCGCTGTGAGGCAGCAGTGCTAACCACTGTGCCACAGTGCCACCCACAAACTGTGCCACCGTGCCACCCACCAAATTGCTAAGAGTCATTGTGGCATGCCAAATTACCTCATCCTTCGGAGGAAATGGAGGCATTGGTGTGCTTTCTTGACCATAAGGTCAATGTAAATGAACCAGCACAAATTGTTGGTGTTATTTACTGGCGGGAACTTGAAGCTCTTGACCACCTCCACCTCTATCATTTATACAGACAAGGGGCGTGTTCTCCACTCTGCTTCCTGAAGTTGATAATCAACTCTTTCTTTTTGCTGACATTGAGGGAGAGATTGTTGTCTTTACACCATGCCACTAAGCTCTCCGACCTGTTCCTGTACTCTGTCTCATCATTGTTTACGATCTAACCCACTATGGTGGTGTCATCAGCAAATTTGTAAATGGAGTTAGAGCTGAATTTGGCTACACAATCGTGAGTGTATAACGAGTGTAGTAAGGGGCTGAGTATACAGCCTAGTGGGGACCATTATTGTGGATCCTCGTGGAGGAGGTGCTGTTGCCTATCCTTACTGATTGCAGTCTACAGGTCAGGCATTCAATGATCCAGTTGCAGAAGAGAGAGAAGAGTCCTAGATTTAGAGATGAGCTTGGTTTGAATTATGGTGTTGAATATGGACCTGTCCATCGACTCCAGCAGTCACGTAGAAGCTTATCTGTTACCTCAGACCAATATCACTTAACTTCCTGTACCAGATCTTCACGCTTCATTTTTTGCTTTTATTAACCGATCTCAGTTGCCATTCAAAAGGTGATGGTAAGCTGCCTTTTTGAACCACTTTAGTCCATTTGCCTTTCGCACAATGGCAGCAATGTCATTGGGGAGGGAATTTCAGGATTTGACCCAGTGATACTGGAGAAATAGGGATATATTTCCAAATCAAGAGAGAGTGGCTGTGAAAGGATCTTGCAGCTGATGGTGTTCCCATGTATCTCTCACCTTGTCCTTCTAGTTGGTAGTGGTCATGGGTTTGGAAAATGTTGTCTGAGGAACTTTCATGAATCTCTACAGTGCATCATGTAGATGGTACACATTGCTGCTATAGTGCATAGATGGTAGAGGAAGTAGATGTTTGTGGATGTGGTGCCAAGCAACCAGACTGCATTGTCCTGAATGGTGTCAACCTTCT
The DNA here is from genome assembly GCF_037043375.1 of Chiloscyllium plagiosum. NCBI lineage: Eukaryota > Metazoa > Chordata > Chondrichthyes > Orectolobiformes > Hemiscylliidae > Chiloscyllium > Chiloscyllium plagiosum. Next base: position 44,763,050 of record NW_028270140.1, read on the forward strand.
TGAGTGATGGAACTGCACTCGTCCAGGCAAATGGAGGTGCTTTGTAGATGGTGGACAGACTTTAGGGAGTCAGGAAATGAGTTACTTGCTGCAAGATTTCTGGCCTTGTCCTTGTAACCATTACATTTATATGCTTAGTCCAGTTTGTTTGTAGTCAATGGCAATCACCCAGGATATTGCTAGTGGTTAGGGTTAGGTAATACTGCAGTGGTAATGACATTGAATATCTAGGGATAATGGTCAGATTATCTCTTTTGAAGTGGCCACTGCCCGGCACTTGTGTGGTGTGGATATTACTTGTCAGTTACCTGCTCAAATATGGGAATTGTCCAAGATTTTGTTGCATTTGGATATGGACTGCTTCAGTAACTGAGGAGTCACAAATTATGCTGAACATTGCAATGAACAGGAAATAATTGGTAGGTGATGTCTGTCCAAATAAATACCATGTATTTTAAAAAAAGATTTTACTAGCACTACTATTCATTTTATTCTCAAATTAAGTTAATGTAACCAGAATGCTCTTATTGTACTTGTGATTTTAAAAAAGATTCTTCTACAATTATAAAGAGGAGCAGAGAAAAGAGGGGGAAGGGAGGAAAAGAGTTGCTGTATTGTGCTGTACATGAATCCTATCTATGAGGCTACATTCTGTAAGATTAGAGCTATTAGTATTAAGGACAATATATTCACTTGGGTTATAGATTCATTGACAGTCAGAACATTACAGTAAGAATAAACAAATTACTTTCGTGGTTTCAGGTTGTAATGAGCACAACGCCTCAAGGCCCAATTCCTAGGCTTCAACTATTTACAAACGATGGTCAGAAATGTTCAACTTGTAGACTTTTTCCAAAACCAAGAGTTTTCTGGTGAGAAACCTATGACCTACTTTAGTCAGAGAATCCACCGGATCTTTCAACAATCCGGGAATTATGAACCTGGATCAAGAAGGCCTGCCCGCCTATCAATCAAAGGCCAGCAACTCCAGAACTCAGCAGCACGGGGAGAGGCAATGGCTGGAGCTTGAACACCAATCCTCAGATCCCCATATGAGACATTAGAGATGAGAAAGTTAGGTGTAGTTTGGGAAAGGTCTGTGTGATTTGTGAAATTGGGGCTCATAGAGGGAGGAGGTCACATTGATCCGAAGTGATGTTGCCTGTCTGTCTGCTTCCCTCTCTTTGGCTAGCTGCTGACAGTATTGATCCTTATAAATACACTGAGATTTGGTTCAGGATACACCAAGCAAGGAATAAGCAAAGTCAAGAACCTCCTTCAAGCTTATACTTCAAAGAAATGTTCTTTATCATACATTCATACTAATACTGAAGTATATGGTTATGATAAATATACTAGAAACTGAGTTGTCATTACATTAGAAAAGGATTAAGTTGGTTTCTTTTTATGCTCATCATAGTATGCTTATTTAAGTTTTCCACCCTCATTTGTTGCAGTCCGGTTCTTTCAGTGTGCAATGTAATGTCACATGTTCTAACGCCTCTCAAATATACTGTTTATACTCCATGATGTGCAGCTACACAACATTATTCACAAGGTTGCTACAAGATCCTGAATAAGGCCCTTACAATGACACCGTGGGTGCTTGCAATTGTCCAAACAAAGATAACAAGGCCTGACGCTGAACTTTGAGCTTCCAGCCTTTGACCTTCCAAGTTTGGACATGTAAGTCTGTGCATATGCTGCCCATTTCAGGTCCTAAAATAGGAAACATCAGAAATTTTCTCCCCTCGTAAATACTCCGATTTGGCTATGTTGTCATCATGGAAACTGCTGAGTGAAGATCCAGGGTAGTCCCACTGATGACGGGCTGAGGAAGCAATGATACCAGAAGCAAATCCCTTTCAATTGTGCAATCTCGATGAGGGAATTACTTCAAAGGGCCATGAAATTTAAGAGTATGTGAAAGAGTTGAAATAGTTTAAAATACATAACATCTCTCTCCTCCTCTTCTTTTACTTCAGGCACAACCAGCCTGATCTAGATTTTGAATAATTTAAAGCATATTTCTATATCCGTTAATCGCCATGTACCAATCGGACATGGTGCACTAGTTCTGACGCCATGTCATGAAGAATAAATTGACCAGCTCCAGCTGAGTTGTCATGTGGTGTAGCATGAGCAGTGACAGACACTGGACTAAGTGAAACATATTTATCCCTCATTCTTCACTCTCTTTCTCCATATAACTCTGTTCCTGCCCAGAACTCTCAGCACAGCAACAGTCCATTTGGTCCATATTTATTTGTTCCATGCAAGACTACCCACAACTTAACGCTATCAGCATAAATTTTGTATTCCTTTATCCTTTATATACATCTGTTATTCATCTAGACTGTTTTATGTTCTACTGAGTACCCTACTCAGTTGGCTTTGTTTGGTTATGAGAGTCAGTTTACTTTTAACACCTCACTGGTTTTGTTTCTGTTTACTTTTAACACTCATTGTGTTTGCTTGATTAAGCCTGGATGTGGAATTGGGGTGAGAGTGAGCGAAGGAAATAACCTCTAGATTCCAGTTCTTTCTATAGTTGAAGTTTGGAATAGCTCTTTTAAAGCACTGTGAATAAAACCCATTGTACACATGGGAACTAGTGCCAACTCTGCACATCTGTTAAATAGCTATAATATACAAAATCTAAAAACAAAACTAAGCAGAAGCAATTGCTTGTAAGTAAAGCAGTTTGAAGAGGAATAGAAATGCAAAAGAATCCATTTATCTGATTACCAGAACCAGGAACATAGGAAATAGCTTTACTTTTCATGGCGTGCTATGACCACAGAAGAACAGAGTAACTTCAGAAAAGCTCATTATAGCTGCTAAGCTAGAAATCAAAATACCAAAGTCATAACGTATATCTCTGTTGGCAGGAGCTACAGCCTTATTGTGATTTCCCCGATATCATCAATGTCAGCATCAAGCAAGCAAGCAAAGATGGTTCCTCCGAGGGGAGAATAGTCACCATAATCAAACAGGACAGCAAGACCTTGGTAAGTATGACATAATACAGATTTTTTGTAAGACACACTTATTGCTGAGAAAGAGAGACATGCTGTTGAGGGCTTTCATTGTACACTCGTGATTCAAGAATGCAAAAATTAATTAGGAGCAACAATTTATAAGTTATGAGAAAAGGGTGCAAATCAATTGACAAGTCAGCTTTGGTTGGGACATTTCCAAAGAGAATCTAACAGGGAACAACTTTCCCTACACTTTTTTTCTTAATTCAAATGCGGCACATGACCTGTACTATGTTTACTTTATCCAGAGGATGGATCCCTGCCCATGAACATCTGCCATTTCTAGCAAGCTCAAGTTAATGAGTCACATTGGAAACCCAACTCATTCATTTAAAATTGTTAGTGTAATTCTTAGCATACTTGGGATTGTTCACCTGGTACTGTTCAATCAGAAAATTCCATCAAACATTGGGTATTACCTTGTGAGTTTTGCAAGATTGGATTGCTTAGTTAGTAATCTGCCCATATATAGATATTCAAGGAAGGAAGATCACTAGACGTAGTACACCCAGGATCAGGAACTGAATCAAGCAGGATATTTACTTGTGTTTTTTCCAGCACTGTTTATGGATCGGGGGAGAAGATGTGCTGGACCCAAACCCCTCCAGGGAGCCCTTAGCATTCACTCTGCCAGTCACAGCAGTTCCCTTCCCCTCTGTGATTGTCATCTGCCTCTGTTGTGGCCAGTGGGGATAATCTTCGACAGTCCCGAGCCATGGGCTCCTGCAGTTGATATTAGTCACTATGCCCTTTTCCAGTCTGTCCATTTTGTTGACTGTTAAAGGGGATTGAGAAGAATATTTTATTAATGAGGTTGTAGTGTTCAATTCATCAGGAACTCCTTGTCCACAGTTTTGCCATGCGCTTTAAGCCCCGAATAGTCCAAATTTGCCCATACATAAGTTTTTAAACTCAAATCTGTAAAATTCAAAATGACTCAAGTCTTGGCCTTAGCAGATTTTGGGGCAGGTTATGGCAAATGTTGTTAGTAGCGGGATATGAATAAAACTTTTACAGCAGCAACGAAACAATGACTTTGCAACAAGGAAATATGCAAGAACACAAGGAGGCCATTCAGCCCATCAAGGCTGTCCATCCATTGTGGGTCACAGCTAATCATCTCCTGTATAGCACCTTCATACATTATCTCCATATGCCTTAATGTGATTAGTCACCAGAAACCTATTGACATCTATCTTGAACCTGCTCAATAAATTATCTTCCTCAAACCTCTGGGTGAAGAAAGTCTTTCCAATCTCAGTCTTCAATGACGTGCTAGTAATCTGAGATTATGTAATCTGATTCTAGGTTCACCAGCCAGGGACTGTCCCACCACCCCAGACATGAATCTAGTGAACAACCCAATTAACTACTTCTGTGATAAGTGTGTCCTTCCATAGGTAGGGAGATCCAAACTGTACAGATTACTCTCGGTGAGGTCTCACCTACAGCAAGACCTCTATATCCCTGTACACAAATGCCTTTGAAATTACTTTCAACAGAATGGTGCCACCTTAATTACTTATACTTCCAGACAGTTTTTAATGATTCAAGGAGAAGTATTTACCGATCCCTTTGGGCTCCTGCACTTCCATTCTCTCATCATTAATAAATAACCTGCTTTCTGTTTTTCCACCAAAATGAGTATCTTCGCTATTATTCACATTATATTCTGTCTGTTCTATCATTCATTTGACCTCTCCAAGTCCAAATGAATGTTCCTTGCATCTCCTTACAACTTGTGTTCACGCCTTGTTTGGTATCATTATGGAAATATTCCAATTGCCTCCACATTGGAAAACATGTCAGTTGTGAACAGTTGTGGGTCTAGCCTTGATCATTGTGGAATTTCTGTTGTGATGGTCTGCTATCCTGAGAATGGTGTGTTTTATTCCTCCTCTCTGCTTTCTTGGTAAGGTTCTGAGGATTGTTGCTGAACAGAGAGATCTTGGAGTACAGGTTCATAGTTCCTTGAAAGTGGAGTCGCAGATAGACAGAATAATGAAGGTGTTTGGCATGCTTGCCTTTGTTGGTCAGTGTGTTGAGTATCAGAGTTGGGAGGTCATGTTGCAGCTGTACAGGACTTTGGTTAGGCTACTTTTGGAATATTGCATTCAGTTCTGGTCTCCTTGTTTCAGAAAGGATATTGTGAAATTTGAAAGGGTTCAGAAAAGATTTACAAGGATGTTGCCAGGGTTGGAAGTTTTGAGCTACAGGGAGAGGCTGAATAAGCTGGGGCTATTTTAACTGGAATGTCTGAGGCTGAGGAGTGACCTTCTAGAGGTTTATAAAACCATTAGGGACATAGATAAGCTGAGTAGCCAAGGTCTTTTCCCAGGGATGGGAAGTCAAACACTAGAGGCGTAGGTTTAAGATGAGAGGGGAAGGATTTAAGAGACCTAAGGGGCAACCTTTTCATGCAGAGGATGATGCATGTGTGGAATTTTATTTTTGTGGAAACAGGCCCTTCGGCCCAACAAGTCCACACCGACGCACAACCTACCCAGACCAATTCCCCTATATTTACCATAGCTGCCAGAGGAAGTGGTGGAGGCTGGTACAATCACAACATGATAAAAGGCATCTGGATGGGTATATGAATAGCAGGATTTTCAGGATATGGGCCAAGTGCTGGCAAATGGGACTAGATTAATTTAGGATATGTGGTCGGCATAGACAAGTTGGACCGAAGGATCTGTTTCCATGCTGTATAGCTCTATGACAACCAATTCTCAATCCGTACTGATATATTCCCTCCATTCCTGTGTACTCTAAGTTTATTTATGAACTTATGCGGAACCTTACTAAGAGCCTTCTGAAAAATGCCAATACACTGAATCCACCGGATTTCCTTTACATGTGCTACAAGTAACATCTCAAAGTGATACCAACAAGTTTCTCAAACATAATTCCCCTTTCATAAATCTATGCCAACTCTGCCTGATTTTGTCATTCTTTTCTAATTGTTCAGTTATCACATCCTTTATAGTAGATTTGAACATTTTCCTCACTATTGGTGTCAAGCTAACAAGATAATGATGTCTTTAAATTAAACTTATTTTGAGCACTGGAGCTGAATTCCTCTGGATTCTCAGTGGTTACAAAGTCTCCAGTTTGTTTTATAGATCCTGTTGTTCAAGACTGATGTTTAACACTGCATGTCAATGGTGAATTCGTCATGACCGTGAAAGATTACATTGAATGTTTTGTCCTGATTTAAATATGATTCCTTTTTGAACCAGTGATGAGAACTAACTGCTGTGTAAGAACAGGAAGCCTATGGTATATGTATTCTGCATTATCCTGTCCTTTTACAACATGTTTCTGCCTTATTCGACTTGCTCTAAAGCTAAGGAAGTAAGCTGTTTCTGTTCCAGGAAGGGGCATTGCCTCATCACACAAGAAAATTTCAAAATATTATTCTTCTTACTATGTTGCCAAGGCTTGTGCTTGACCTTAATAAAACTAGCAGTGCAAACCAGTTGTACCTCTCTTGGTAACGTCTTAACTGAGTGCAAGATGTTTTTACATTCTGTGGTCACTCAGATTCTCATGCTGCCTCTAATGTTCATAATAACTTTGAGCTTTCTGTGATTGATGCTACTTTGGTTCAATCGAACAGAAGCTTATGCAGCCCAGGTTATCACCATGTCAAAGATGCTGACTTTCTTCAACAGAAAGTAAATTAGAACTCTTCCACCTCAAGCTGATACATAAATGAAATGAGTTTACTGGAAAATATCTGCAATTTGTAACCTTTAAACTTTATAGAACTACGTTGCAGCTGATTTATCAATTATAGTACTGTCATATGATTATTCAAATACCATAATGCAGTTAGAGGTTCTAGTTGTTTCCTTAATACACATTGGAATAATTGACTCTGATTTTCACCTGCACCTGGGTCAGTTGTGTAGGCACAAAATGGAAATGAGCTGTCTGAGAATGATAAACAAATTCATTAGAAGAGAAAGGCTGATCAACCCTCCGAGCATGCTCTGCAATTCCATATAATCCTGCCTGATCTGATTGTCTGCCCCATGTACACTTTTGACTCCTTTACCAACGAGCAGTCTATTTAACTCAGCCTTAAAATTATTCAGTGACCCTGCCCTTCACTTCTCTCGGGAGAGGACAATGCCACAGACCAATAACAGTCTGAGAAAAAAAGAATTCTCCTCTTTTCTGTTGAAAACAGGAAGTCCCTTGGTTTTAAGCTGTGTCCATGTGCCTACCTCATTTGCATGTGCAGGCAGGAATGCATTTTTTTTTTGTGTCAAGAGGTTTGCCTTAGTCAGAAGTTATGCACAGTGTAAATGAAATCAGTTGTTTTAATGCTTTGGATCATTTTATTTCGGTACATACATCAGAAGCTTCGTGCATAATAAGGGGGGGGTAGGGTTGTTTTTAGTTGCAGAGTCTGTGAAATATATTCCGTATTTGATTTCTTTGTCGTGTTCTTCGTCAAAATTGAGCTTTTAATCAGCACGCATAGTACATTTTGAGAAAGATCCAGGCTTGCGGCTGGAATTGGTTCCAATTTGTGTTGTCCCATGTTGATGATGTAATTGCCTGCCCATGCTGATGATGTCATTGCCTACATGCCCATGCTTTCTCCATGAAGATGGATCAAGCCAGTGGGGAGTGTCAGAGTGTAAACAAACCTTGTCCTCCATCAGAAATTAGGAGATGTAGTTAAGAATACGATCCAGCTTCCCACTTCCTGAACCAGTTGGAGGAATTCAATGTGCAAATTCTTCGTAGGTGAATGCTCTAAATGGAGAGCTCTCCCAATGTGACCCTGTTTTTGTTTCAAGGATCACATTGCTGTGGAAGTTCAAAGCCTGTCATGGGCAAATGAAGATTTGTCGCAAGGAACTTGATTGTGACTTCCCATGTTTCCCATTCCTTGATCTGCAGGAATAAAAATAAAGTGCTGGAGAAACTCCGTAAGTGTGGCAGCATCTGCATGGAGAAGAACAGAGTTAATGTTTCAAATAAAAGAGTCATACTGGACTCAACAATAACTCTTGTTCCTCTCTTCATAGATGTTGCTTGACCTCTCAGTTTCTCCAGCATTCTGTTTTTATTTTGGATCTCCCATGTCAGCAACATTTTGCTTGTACATGATCCACAGGCTATCTGCTGGTAGAGGTTGCTGCACATGGGTTATGAGATGGAAGGCAGACACTAGCTAGGTTCAGCAGTCTATTGAGGAGAAGGTGAGTGAGGTGCAGCACAAATGGTTTCAACCATCTCATTGGATTTCATCAGGCATCATACAAGCCAGGACCCCTGCACAACCAAACTCCTCCACTGAAGCAATAGTACAAAACCTTGTGCACTTGTGGAAAGGCACAAACAGTGCTGTACATTTAGCATTAGAAAATAAAACAAGTAGCCCAACACCAGGTGATGTGTTTAACAATTACTAGTCACTGAGGAAGCTGAGGAGTCCTTTATTAGCTCAGTACACTTGCAAATAGTGTTGCATTTTTGAATATGATATTAATCACTGCTTATGCAATAATTTCAACCATTTAAGTTGTTGGAACTATATGATAAAATTATAAATCTAGAAGGATGATGTGTATAATTATGTCCGGTATTTGTGGAATAACGAAAGAACTCTCTCCTCTCACTGTTCCAGTTCAGTTTGAGGTTATAAATCTGAATAATGGTTCTAAACACAAACCTTTCCACAGCACACACCCTCCCCAACCTCATCACCTCCCCCCACCCCACCCCAACAGCTTGCCAGACAACCGTTTTGATTCTTTTTGATTCTTTGTTTCTCAACCATTCAATCACAAGGCAGCAGCCTCAAACGTATGATGTAAATACACTGGAACTTTTCGACTGTCATGTCGCATAACTACTCTGTGAATAATGACTGTGTCTCAGGGCAAGGGTCCTGTTCCTACAGTTTCTGATTTCAGCGGATGAGGAAACTCACTTAGATTTCCATAATGGAAAAGATTAGTTTTGTTATTAAAGTACTTAGTCACTTCTGAATTTCTCATGGGATTTACGAAGACTTGTTATCTCAATAGTTTTATACTAAGAGGGGTGATGTACTTAAGACCCACAGTACATGTATAAATTTCACTGGATGTTTCCATGTATGGTAATCATCAAATATCTTTGAAATTTTCTTCGTAACCAGTTATCCCTGTCTGTCAGCTCAGCTCCTTCTCTTTAGTTTTGCAATTCAGCACATTATGTTGATAAAGTCAGGCTTTATTCCCTTGATGTAAACATTCTATTTCTCCTGGGCAGTGCAAGTGTCCTTCTGTCTATATAGAATGGTTTGTCATGAATATACAGGCTCGTGATAAAAGTTCACCGTCTATGCTGAAGGCTTATCAAATACTATAATCAAGTAAACAAGCCTGTGCTTATAGTATTACTTTGTAGGTTACTTCATCTGTTTTGAAACATTCTAAGGAGATAGTTTGTGGCTTAATAATTGTGTCAGACTGTGCCTTCCTGTCACTTGCTCCACTTCTGCAGCTTGTTTTTCAGTCTATAGTATCGACATATAATCTGTGATTGAATCCTTCTTTCTTAAGCTGTCGACTAATTCTTGCACAAATAGGTTCGCAATTGGCTGCAGTACACTAAGGAGGTACTCATTCCTTAGCTCACTGCTGAACGTTAGGGAAACACTGTTTGAAGGCACAAAGCAATTGTGTGATGTGTCCATCTCCAGTGTCTCCCTGAGAGTGCCTCATTAGCACAGCTTTAAAGACAGAGTGTCATACCCGGCACATAGGAGGATGGGTGTGGTTGTCAGAGGTCAAGCATCTCAGCTCCATGATATCTTTGCAGGAGTTCCTCAGGATAGTCTCTAAGGCCTAAACATCTCTTTGCTTCACCAATAACCTTCCCTCTATAATAAGGTCAAAAGTGGGGATGTTCACTGATGATTACAGAACTATCAGTACAATTCGCAATTTCTCAGATACTGAAGTGGTCCATGTTCAAATGTATCAAGATCCGAACAATGTCCAGGTGCGAGCTGACAAGTGGAAGGTAACATTCACGCCACACAAATGCCAGGCAATGATCATCTCTAATAAGAGGCAATCTAATCACCTCCCCTTGACATTCCATGTTGAATTCAATGTCATCATTGAATCCCCCACTCTCAACATTCTTGGGTTTGCCATTGACCAGAAACAAGACTTGTCTCACAAAAATTACAAGAACAGGTCAGAGGCTAAGAATACAGTGGCGAATAAGTCACCTCCTTATTCCCCAAAACCTGTCCACCATCTACAAAGCACATGTCAGCAGTGTGTTGGAATGCTCTCCACTTGCCTGAATGGGTGCAGCTCCAACAACACCCAAGAAGCTTGACACCATCCAGGACAAAGCAAACCACACCCCCAGGCATTCACTTCCTCCTCCACCAACACTCATTAGCAGCAGTGTGTACTATCAGCAAGATGTGCTGCTAATTCACTGAAATCCTTAGACAGCATCTTCCAAACCCATGATGATTTCTATCTGGAAGGACAAAGAAAGCAGATGCATGTGAATACCATCATCTGCAAATTCCCTCCAAGCCACACACCATCCTGATTTGGAAATTGCTGTTCCCTGGTTATCATTGGGGTCAAAATCCTGCAATTCCCTCTCTAAGGTCATTGTTGGTCAGCCAACAGCATGTGAACGACGTTGGTCCAAGAAGGCAGCTCATCATCACCTTCTCAAGGACACAAGGGACAACTAATAAAAATGCTGACCAGTCAGAGATGTACACATCCCACAAATTAATAAAAATGAGCACCTCGAAGAGCATGTAAACCAGTCACCCCTTTAACTTGCTCCAATGATGGCTGATCTGGTTGTGGTCTCAACGCCACTTTCCCATCTGCCCTCCATAACTTTTGACTCCATCACCTAGCAACAATCTATCAAACTCAGTTTTGAATAAATACAATGATCCAACCCTCACTGTTTTCTGGAGGAGTGACTCTCATACTTCAGTGATCCTCTGAGAGAAAATTCTTCTCATCTCCATCTTAAAAGCAAGACCTCTTATTCTTCAACCATTGTCCCCCTAGTTCCAGTCTTTCCCACTAAAGGAAATATCCTCCTGGTATCTGTTTATCAAGATCACTCAGAATTTTATAGGTTTCAATAAGACCATCTTCTTTCTTCTAAACACCAGTGACCAAAGACCAAACCTGCTAAAGCCTTCTTCATAAGATAAGCCCTGCATCCCAGGAATAAGAAGAATAAGACTTCTCTGAGCTGCTTCAAACACAATTATATCATCATTTTTTTCAAATAAAAAGAGACCCAAACTGTACATGACACTCTAGGTTTGTCTCAGTGGTGTTCCTTACAACTGCAGTAAAACATCCCTTCTCATATATTCCATTCCCTTTGCAGTAAATGCCAACATTCCATTCATGTGCCTAATCACTTACTGTACTCACACACGAACAATTTGTGATTCATGTACCAGCACACCCAGATCACTCCTGCTCGGAATTGAATAAGCTCTCTCCATCTATATAGCACACTGCTTTTTTCCTCTTACTGCCATAGCTGTTAAGTTCATATTTTCCCATATTATATGCTATCTGCCAATTTTCTCCCACTTACTTAACCTAAACTGTGTCACTTTGGACCCTGTACTCCCTTGACAACTGATTCCCCTACCTATCTTGGTGTCTTAATCAAATTTAGCTACCAAAACATTCACATCCAAGTTATTGATAGACATTATATATTTTTGAGGCCCCAGCACTGATCAATAATCATTCACTATCCAACCTGGAAAGGACCTATATATGCCTACTCTCTGCTTCTTTTCCTCTTAACTAACCAATCTTTTACCTTTTTTAAAAAAATATTTTCCTAATTAACCTGTTCAGAGATGTTATTACATATCTTTAGAGCTGGTGGGACTTGAACCCAGGCCTTCTGGTTCCGAGATAGAGACACTGCCACTGAACTACTGGATCATCTTTATCCAGGACATTGTTATTCTCTATATGTGCACTTATCTTGCACTTAGTGTTAGTGTGTCACTTATCAAATACATGCTGAAAATCCAAGTGCAGCACATCTACAAGTTCCCCTTTATTCACCTTGCTTGTTGCTTCCACAATAAGTTCAAATTAAACCCAATTTCTTCTTTTTACTAAAAGTTGACTCTGCTTGATCCATGCTGATTTTCTAATTATGCTGCTGTAACCTCTTTAATAATGGGTTTCACCAATTTTCCTACATTAGATGTTCAGCTAACTGGCCTATAGTTTCCATCTTGTTGCCTCCTTTCGTTTTTTGAATAACTAATGTAACAACATTATTCAATCTGCTGGCACTCTTCCAGAATATAATTCGTTTTGGAAAATTATAACCCATGCCTTTAGTATCTTTGCAGCTCCTTTTTCCAAGATTCTAGGATGGAGGCCAGCCTTTCCTTTAATAACCTGGTTCACCCAAACTACATTACAGATTAAGCCCAACCAAGATTACTACGATACCTTTCTTGTATGTCTCATTTCTCAATTCTGAAAATTCTGAGCTACAGTGTAACTGCTGTTTTGGGAGCCTGCAGTGATCTCTTAGTTTTACCCACATTGATTCCACATCTTGCACTTTGAAGTCTTTGAAGTAAATGGTATTGGTGTACAGTTTAAAAAAAAGTCAATGTTTCAGTAGTGTCCGAAATGTTGTTTGCTACCTTCAGTTATAGTGTTATAACTCTCTCTTTAATTTGTATTTTCTGCATTTCATTCTTATCTCCTCTGCATTCCTGACTGAAATGTGATGTGTCGTACAAGTATATCAATGGAAGCAGGTGCCTCATTATCCAGGTTATTTTTGTACATTTTCTGTAGCTGTTCCTTTCTTTGGTCTCTTCAGACTTTAACTACGGGATAGACTTTCAGTAACAAGTCAGGTAGCTTGAGTCAAGGGGCATACAAAAGAAACTGGATACAAGACAGCTCAATACATGCACTTCTTTCCCTCCAGGAGTCATAGGCTGAACATCAGACCCACCTACTTCAGAAACTGATCTGGTTCAGTCATATCCTTTTGGAAGGAAATTTCCCATACTTACTTGGTCTGACCTGCGTGTGACTCCAAATCCATAACAAATTGGCAGACTCTTAACTACTCCTGAAATGGCTTAACAAATCAAGTCAGTTCAAGAGTAACTAGAAATGGAAAAGTAAGTATTGCTAGTAATGCTGATATCTCATTAAAGAATTTTAAAAATCCATTTTGAGGGTGATTGATTCATTGTGTGAGACATTTCTCAAGACCAAAGCTGACATGATTTAAAATTTTCTACGATGTAAAACCAATAGCTCCAATTAAGCCAATCTGCAGAAATAAGTCAAGTGTATAGTTGAACGTTTGCTCCTTTACGTTCTGTTTAACTTGGGTTGAACTTTGTTCCAACTTGTGCTTTGCAGAGAAGCAACAACATTGTTTGTGAGTTAAGAACGACTATAAAACTATACACTGTTGTGTACTTTCACTTGCAAATACAGTTTGCTTTTGTTTTTGACATAGGAAGTTGAGTTTCCGTCCCTGAAAGAAGGCTTCTCATTTGTCTCACTAATCGATGGATACTATAGGCTAACTGCAGATGCTCACCACTACCTCTGTAAAGAAGTTGCCCCTCCTCAATTGTTGGAAAACATCCAGAGCAATTGTCATGGACCCATCTCGTAAGTGTTGAATCGTTTTAAGTAAACATTGCAAATTAAAATATCCAATCTGGAATATATAATCTGTTCTTAAATCATTTTGCTCTTGTTTGATTTGGACGAGGTAAAATTGAGATGCACCTCTGCATGACATTGACTGAAAACCTTAAGACTGTCATTTTAAATTGAGGTGTGGAGGAGCAAAGAAAGACTGCTCCTTTTCTTTTTCTCCTACTTCATTATTTTCTAACTTCAGCTGAGCTTTGTAGTCACAAAGGACTGGTCTGTACTGCTCAACAACAACCTGCATTTATAAAGTGCCTTGAACATACAAAATATTTCAAGGTGCTTTCCAGTGGCGTTATTGGCAGCCATCTGAAGGAATATTATTAAGACAGGAGAACCAAAAGCTTGGTGAACCAAGTGGTCATTATTAAGGAGCATGAGAATGAGCTGAAAAGTGGAGAGGTTCAAAAAGATAATTCCAAAGCTTTGGGTCTGGACAGCTGAAAGCTGGGGCATCAATGGTTAAAGTCATGGATGTTCCAGTGGTCTTGGAAAATGAGTGAATTTTATAGAATGTGGAGGGATTTGGAAAGAAGGGTGAGACCTGTAGATTTTCAAGGTGTGTGTGTGTACGTGCATGCACGTGTGTGGCACAATCAGGCATGACAAGATGAGGACAGGAATAAAATGGGGTGGGAGTGAAAGAAGGAAGTTAGGTCAAAGAAATACTAAAAAACATTGACCAGCAACTCGCAGTTTCTAACAAAAAGTAAATTGACTGGCCAAAAATGTGAGAATGAAAGAGTTTAATAACTGGAAGCTGTTTGCTACTTTAACTCATTGACCAAATATATATAAAACAACTTGTGAAAATATTACTGCTTTTTACAGTTCTAATCAGTGTTCTGCTGAGAATTTGAGTAATTGGCCCAATGTTTGGGTCGTGAATTGGTGCTGCCCTCAAGTGGATCCTGGGTAACTTGTAATCTACTGCCTGTGTGTTGGGGATTTCCACTGACTTTTGGCTTTTTGGCTCTGTTTGTTACACACACGAATTGAAACGTTGTGTTCACTGTTGCCACTCACCAGATTCTAATGCATTATAGATGCGATGTTAGTATGAGTGCCAGCTCCAATATTCGTGGGATAGGAGTAGGAGTTAGAAATTTTCCCGCAAGCTGCCAACTATCAAGACATGTAGCAGTGTTTTCTAGAGGAATAAGACAATGCTATTTTCTGGGTCTGCAGATTGAAAGAAGCAAAAATCGCCCTTAGTAGCGTGATATGTGCTTCTTGTCGAATGTGGGAATTGAGGAAGAGTTTACATATTACTGAGGATTTATCTGCAATATATGTTGTTGGTTGCAAATCCGATCAGATCGAATGGATTAGTTGGAGCAACCATTAGATGCAATGAGGAATTTACAACAGCAAGAGGGTGTGATGGATGTCAGCTATAGGAAGGGAAAGAAGTCCCAGATACAGTCACGTGAGGGGTTAACTCCAGGAAAGGTAAGAGAGGTAGGCAGGTAGTGCAGGAGTCTTCTGTGGCAATCCCCATTTCAATGCTATTTTGGAAAAAGTAGGGGTTGATGGATTCTCAGGAGAATATAGCACGAACAGCCAGGTTTCTGGTATTGAGAATGGCTCTAATGCAAAGAGGGGTATGTCAGGTATCAAGAGATCAATTGTGTTAGGGGACTCTCTAGCCTCAGGCACAGACAGACATTTCTGTGGCCAGCAGCGAAAAATCAAGATGGTGTGTTGCTTCCCTGGTGCCAGGATCATGGGTGTCTCAGAGAGGGTGCAGAATGTTCTCAAGGGGGAAAGGGCCCAGCAGAAGGTCACTATACACATTGGAATCAACAACATAGGAAGGTAAATGGATGATATTCTGAAGGGAGAATAAAGTGAGTTAGGCTGGAATTTAAAAAGGAGACCCTCAAGAGTAGGAATATCTGGATTACTCCCTGTGGTACGAGCTAGAGAGGGCAGGAATAGGAGGGTAGAGCAGGTGGATGCGTGGCTGAGGAGCTGGTGCAGGGGAGAGGATCACATTTTGGATCATTGGAATCTCTTCTGGGGTAGAAATGACCTGTACAAGAAGGATGGATTGCACCTAAATTGGAAGGGGACTAATATACTGGCAGGGAGATTTGCTAGAGCTGCTCGGGAGGAGGTGCGAGGGTGGGACCCAGGGAGCTAGTGAAGAAAGAGATCAATCTGAGACTGATACAGTTGAAAAAAGAAGCCTGCCAAATAGTCAGGGCAGGCAGGGACAAAATAGAGAACAAGGTAGGAATTATAAATTATACTACATTTATTTCAATGCAAGAGGTCTAACAGGGAAGGCAGATGAATTCAGGGCATAGTTAGGAACATGGGACTGGGATGTCATAGCAATTACAGAAACATGGCTCAGGGTTGGACAGGACTGGCAGCTTAATGTTCCAGGATACAAATGCCAAAGGAACGGCAGAAAGGAAGTCAAGAGAGGAGGGGAAGTAGCGTTTTTGATAAGGGATAGGATTACAGCTGTACTTAGGGAGGATATTCCCGGATATACATCCAGGGAAGTTATTTGGGTGGAACTGAGAAATAAGAAAGGGATGATCACCTTATTGGGATTGCATGATAGACCCCCTAACAGTCAGAGGGAAATTGAGAAACAAATTTATAAGGAGATCTCAGTTATCTGTAAGAATAATAGGGTGGTTATGATGGAAAATTTAACTTTCTAAACATAGTATGAGACTGCCATAGTGTTAAGGGTTTAGCTGGCGAGGAATTTGTTAAGCATGTACAAGAAAACTTTCTGATTCAGTATGTGGATGTACCTACAGAGAAGGTGCAAAAGATAACCTACTCTTGGGAAATAAGGCATGGCAGGTGACTGAGTTGTCAGTGGGGGAGCATTTTGCAGCCAGAAACCATGTTGTATGAGTTTTTACTTAGTGATGGAAAAGGATAGACCAGATCTAAAAGTTGAAGTTTTAAATTGGAGGAAGGCTAATTTTGATGGTATCGGGCAAGAACTTTCAAAAGCTGATTGGGGGCAGATGTTCACAGGTAAAGGTATGGCTGGAAAATGGGAAGCCTTCAGAAATAAGATAACAAGAGTCCAGAGACCGGGTGAAAGGAAAGGCCGGTAGGTATAGGGAATGCTGGATGACTAAAGAAATTGAGGGTTTGGTTCAGAAAAACAAGGAAGCATATGTCAGGTATAGACAGGATAGATTGAGTTAATCCTTCGTAGAGTATAAAGGAAATAGGAATATACTTAAGAGGGAAATCAGGAGGAAAAAAAGGAGACATAGCTTTGGCAAATAGGGTTAAGGAGAATCCAGAGGGTTTTTACAAATACATTAAGGACAAAAGGCTAACTGGGAAGCGAACCGGGCCCCTCAAAAATCAGCAAGGCGGCCTTTGTGTGGAGCCACAGGAGATAACTGAGATCTCCTTATAAATTTGTTTCTCAATTTCCCTCTGACTGTTAGGAGGTCTATCATACAATCCCAATAAGGTGATCATCTCTTTCTTATTTCTCAGTTCCACCCAAATAACTTCCCTGGATGTATATCCGAGAGTATCCTCTCTAAGTACAGCTGTAATCCTATCCCTAAACAAAAACGCCACTTCCCCTCCTCTCTTGACTTCCTTTCTGCCCTTCCTGTAGCATTTGTATCCTGGAACATTAAGCTGCCAGTCCTGTCCAACCCTGAGCCATCTTTCTGTAATTGCTTCCTAAACAAGTACTTTGAACGCGTGTTTACTATGGAAAAGGGCATGAAAGATATAGAATGTAGGAAAATAGGTGGTGCCATTTTGAAATATGTCCATATTACAGAGGAGGAAGAGCTGGATGTGTTGAAACACATAAAATTGGATAAATCCCCAGGAGCTGATCAGATGTACCCTAGAATTCTGTGGGCAGCTAGGGAAGTGATTGCTCGGCCTCTTGCTGAGAAATTTGTATCATCGATAGTCACAGGTGCGGTGCCAGAAGACTGGAGGTTGGCTAAGAGTTGCCACTATTTAATAAAGGGGGTAAGGACAAGCCAGGGAACTATAGACCAATGAGACTGACGGTAGTGGGCAAGTTATTGGAAGGAATCCTGAGGATGTACATGTATTTGGAAAGGCAAGGACTGATTGGGGATAGTCAACATGGCTTTTTGCATGGAAAATCATGTCTCACAAACTTGACTGAGTTTTTTTTGAAGAAGTAACAAAGAAGTTTGATGAGGGCAGAGCAGTGGACGTGATCTTAGTGGGCGGCACGGTGGCACAGTGGTTAGCACTGCTGCCTCACAGCGCCAGGCGACCGACTGTGTGGAGTTTGCACATTTAGATTAGATTAGATTACATTACAGATTAGATTAGATTACATTACATTACAGTGTGGAAACAGGCCCTTCGGCCCAACAAGTTCACACCGACCCGCCGAAGCGCAACCCACCCATACCCCTACATTTACCCCTTGCCTAACACTACGGGCAATTTACCATGGCCAATTCACCTGATCTGCACATCTTTGGACTGTGGGAGGAAACCGGAGCACCCGGAGGAAACCCACGCAGACACGGGGAGAATGTGCAAACTCCACACAGTTAGCCGCCTGAGGCGGGAATTGAACCCGGGTCTCCGGCGCTGTGAGGCAGCAGTGCTAACCACTGTGCCATTCTCCCCGTGTCTGTGTGGGTTTCCTCCGGGTGCTCCGGTTTCTTCCCACAGTCCAAAAATGTGCAGGTTAGGTGAATTGGCCACGCTAAATTGCCTGTAGTGTTAGGTGCAGGGGTAAATGTAGGGGAATGTGTCTGGGTGGATGCGCTTCGGCGGGTCGGTGTGGACTTATTGGGCCGAAGGGCCTGTTTCCACACTGTAAGTAATCTAATCTAATCTAATCTAAAAAGTAATCTAATCTAATCTATGTGACTTCAATAGGATGATCGACAAGGTTCCCCATGGGAGACTGGTTAGCAAGGTTAGATCTCATGGAATACAAGGAGAACTAGCCACTTGGATACAGAACTGGCTCAAAGGTAGAACAGAGAGGGTGATGGTGAAGAGCTGTTTTTCAGAATGGAGGCCTGTGACCAGTGGAATGCCACAAGGATCAGTGCTGGGTCCACTACTTTTCATCATTTATATAAATGACTTGGATGTGAGCATAAGAGCTTTAGTTAGTAAGTTTGCAGATGAAAGCAAAATTGGAGATATAGTGGACAGCGAAGAAGGTTACCTGAGATTGCAATGGGATCTTGATCAGATGGGCCAATGGGCTGAGGAATGGTAGATGGAGTTTAATTTAGATAAATGCAAGATGCTGCATTTTGGAAAGGCAAATCAGGGCAGGGCTTAATGGTAAGGTCTTAATGGTAAGGTCCAAGGGTTGCTGAACAAAGAGACCTTGGAGTGCAGGTTCATAGCTCGTTTAAAGTAGAATCTCAGGTAGATAGGATAGTGAAGAAGGCATTTGGTATGCTTTCCTTTATTGGTCAGAGCATTGAGTACAGGAGTTGGGACCTCATGTTGAGGCTGTACAGAACATCAGTTAGACCACTTTTGGAATATTGCATACAATTCTGGTCTCTTTCCTTTCGAAAGGATGTTGTGAAACTTGAAAGGGTTCAGAAAAGATTTCCAAGGATGTTGCCAAGGTTGGAGGATTTGAACTGTAGGGAGAGATTGAATAGGCTAGGGCTGTCCTCCCTGGAGCATTGGAGGCTGAAGGGTGACCTTTATCGAGGTTTATAAAATCATGAAGGGCATGGATAGGATAAATAGACAAAGTCTTTTCCCTGGTGTGGGGTAGTCAAGAACTAGAGGGCATAGGTTTAGGGTGAGAGGGAAAAGATATAAAACGGACCAAAAGGGCAACTTTTTCCACACACAGTGGGGTGTGTGTTTGGAATGGGCTGCCAGAGGAATTGGTGGAGGTTGGTACAGTTCCAACAGTTAAAAGGCATCTGGATGGGTATATGAAAAGGAAGGGTTTGGAGGGATATGGGCCAGGTGCTGGCAGGTGGGACTAGGTTGCGATGGGATATCTGGTCGGCATGGACGGGTTAGACTGAAGGGTCTGTTTCATGCTGTACATCTCTATGACTCTATTTTTCTATGACATTGAATCGGGCAGCATGCATCACTCATGTCTGCGCGAACAAGAATACTTTCCATTCAGTTTTTTAAAAAAAAGTCAAAGGGGAATATCTGGAATACTTTGAATACAGTACACATTTATCTGTCTTTTTCCTTTTCAATCCATTTGCACTCTGTGCTAAAATTATGTGTTCTTATAGTCTGCCCTATATAGTATTTCAGACACTACTGTTTACATTAATTAATGGAACTTGAATGTCACTGGCTGTGCCAGTATTTATTGTTGAGAGTGTGGTGCTGGAAAAGCACAGCAGGCCAGGCCGCATCCGAGGAGCAAAGAAAGACTGAAATTTTCCCTCCCGCCTGATTGATGATGCCCTCCTGCGCATCTCATCCACTTCCTGCACCTTTGCCTTCGAACCACATACCTCCAACCACAACAAGGACGGAGCCCTCCTGGTCCTTACTTTCCATCCTGCCAACCTCTGTATACATCGCATCACCCTCCGCTATTTCTGCCACCTACAAACTGACCCCACCACCAGAGATAAATTTGCCTCTCCACCCCTATCCGCTTTCAGTAAAGACAGATCCCTCCACTACTACCTCATCAGGCCCATGTTTTCCCCCCACCTCCTGGCATCTTCCCCTGCCACCACAGTAATTGCAAAACCGGTGCCCACACTTCCCCCCTCACCTCTGTCCAAGGCCCCAAAGCAGCCTTCCACATCCATCAAAGTTTCGCCTGCACTTCCACACCTGTCATTTACTGTTTCCATTGCTCCTGATGCAGTCTCCTCTACACTGGGGAGACTGGATGCCTTCTCGCAGAGCGCTTCAGAGAACATCTCCGGGACACCCGCACCAACCAACTCCACCGCCCCTGTGACCGAAGATTTCAACTCCTCTCCCCCCCCTCCGCTGAGGACATGCAGGTCCTGGGTCACCTCAATAGCCACTCCCTTACCACCTGACGCCTGGAGGAAGAATGACTCATCATTCGCCTCAGGATCCTCCAACCCCATGGCATCAATGTGGATTTCACCAGTTTCCTCATTTCACCTCCCCCCCCATCTTATCCCAGTTCCAACCTCCAACTCGACACTGCCCTCATGTCCTGTCCTACCTTTCCATCTTCCTTCTCACCTACCTGCTCTACCCTCCCCTCCGACCTACCACCTTTACGCTCATGTCCATCCACCTACTGCACTCTCAGCTAGCTTCCCCCTCCGCAGCCCACTCCCCTCCCATTTATCTCTCCAACCACGAGGCTCCTAGCCTCTTTCCTGATGAAGGGCTTTTATTCGAAATGTCGATTCTACTGCTCCTCGGATGCTGCCTAACATGCTGTGTTTTTCCAGCACCACACTCTTAACTCTAATCTCCAGCATCTGCAGTCCTCACTTTGTCTCGGTATTTATTGTCCATTCCTAAATGTGTTGAGTTATTCAAGGCAAATATCAATTTGCCAACTCACTGGCTGTACCATTTTCAGAACTGCGTGGCAGAACCGAACCTTGCACTTCTACTGCTGCTATTCCCTTGACCACTTCTGTGATTCACAAACCACAGTATGCTTCTCCGTTACCCATGAGTTAGGTGAGGATGTGAAACTGGAAAACAGAAATCCTCTGACAATATGGGCAGCCAACTAGCTGCGCATTTTTTTGCAGGGTTAGAGAGTATTAGGTCCATTCCCAGTTTGGTCTCCCCTTCTAACCCCATTAAAATGAATGGAGCTATAGATCCTGTGAGGCAGAAGTACCCAACTGCCTTTGCATCTACATGAGGGTATGAATTTTAAACCCAAACATGTCTCGTGGCTCACTAATAATACAAGTCGGATTAGCCCCCCCGTCCGGTCCTAGTGCAACTCCGCAATAAAGAAAAGCATTTAATAATAGAAACATCCAGAAGACTGGGAAGAGATCCACAGTCGCTGGTATATAAAGGTTCAAGAATAATGTTTTTTCAAGACTTTTCTGGCGCCATAATTAAAAAGACGAAGGCTTTTGATGATGATAAGAAAAAATTAAGAGACTTAAATATTCAATAATTTCTGAAGTACCGGCGGTACTATGTTTTCATTATGGGGAATCTGTCTATACTTTGACTCAACGGAAAAAGCAAAAGAATTTGTGAACTCTCTGAAATAATAGACTTTGACCGAGGGGTTTAGAGGAAAAGATGTTTGCGGACAATGGCGTGATATTTTTATTTATCTTCTCTTTCTTTATTCTTTTCCCTTTCATGGTTTCTGGCCTTATAGGCTTGGTATTGCTTTGATGTAAAATTTGCTTTGTTTAATATTGTAACCGTTTGATAATTATCTGTTATTTTACTGTTCTGTTGTTCTGGGTGAGGGGTGTAACGATGTGTGGGGTTGAGATATGGAGGGGAGCGGATGGCGTCCATTGTTAACTTTCAGGAATGTAAATAACGTTTTTTTTCCATTGCCTAGGTTTGGGGCACGGCCCTAATTGGAAGGAGCCAGGATGGCTGTAAGGTTGGGAATGAATGGCCCCTATGGGCGAGGGGGAAGATCTCTAGTGATTTGTGCTTTTTGTGTTTATTTGTTGAAGTTAGGAGTAGTGATTAGTTTCTTAGTTTTAGTAGCATTTGTAGGAATAGTTTTTAGATTTGATAAAGTTTGTGTTTTTTCCACTTGCTGCACATCGAGTGGGCTTCTTCCTCTCGGTGGACCGCGGGCTGCAGTGTGCAGTTGTGGCTGGTAATCTGTTGAGGTGGTGCATGTGGAATATAAAGGGGAGCCAATCCCCCATTAAAAGGAAAAAGGTGCTCTCGAACCTTAAGAAGGAAAGGGTTGACATCACTATACTGCAAGAGACAAGTTTAACTGATGGGGGACGTCTGAAGTTACAGCAAGAGGGGATACAACAGGGTATTCTTCTCCTCCTTCGACTCCAAAAGCAGAGGAGTGGCCATACTGGTATGAAGAAATCTCTCATTTCAGGTGCCAGATCAAATCAAGGATGGGCATGTACAGTTAATCATTCTCAAGGCTCTGGTACATGGAGAAGAGAATGGCATCCTGAACATTTACCAGCCCCTGGCGCATCCTCTCCAATTTTTAGTTGATGCAACCTCCAAATTAATGGCTCTTGGGGTGTGCCATATGATTATAGGAGAGGACATTAATCGTCTCATGGACCCTGGGATAGACAGAGTGCCAAGGGGTCTGTTGGGTACACCTCTGCAGTCTAGATAGCTAGTGGACTTGTATAAGGAGTTGGGGCTAGTGGATGTGTAGAGGTGTTTCTATCCTAATGGGAGAGATTTTACCTTTTACTCAAACCCACACAAATGCCACGCAAGAATTGACATGTTCTTTATTCTGTCGGTTTGTGTGGACTTGGTGTTGACCTGCAGGATTGGGAACATTACTATTTCGGACTATGCGGCAGTGTACTTGGATGTTAAGACCAAGGGTAGTGAAATAGGCACATGGCGCTAAGCGCATGGATCCATTTCTGCTGAGGCATGGCATCTTTGCACAGTACTTTATAAGGGATTCTTTGGGAGACCACCAAGGTGTATTTAAGGGGTCTGTTTATTTCATATTCAACAACAAGAAAGAGGCAGAGAGGAGAGCAGCAGCGGATGCTTGAGGCCTGGCTGAAAGCAGCCGAGTCAGCACATTATAACAGACCATCTGTGGTTCCGTTACAATGGGTCATGGCTCTCTGGGCTGCTCTGGACTCAGCACACACACAAGTGGTGAAGGGTTCGAATATGGGGGTAAGCCAGGTAGATACTGAAAAATATTAATGCCAGGTTTTGGGAATTCTACACAGAGTTATACCGGTCGTAGAGCTGTGGAGATGGAGTAGCAAGAATGGGATTCTTTTTTGAAAACCTGAACCTCCCTAGTATAAACACAGAGCAGGTCTAACTTTTAAATGCACTTCTGACATTACAAGTGGTGCAAGAAGCAGTAAGGCAGCTCCAAGGTGGCAAGGCACTAGGTCCAGACAGGTTCCCGAGTGAGTTTTACAAGGTGTTTGCACATGTTAGCTGAACCACTTCTGGAGATGTATAATCATTCGTATAGCCAGGACTGCCTTCCGCCCTCCCTTAGGGAGGCCAATATCTCCCTTATTTATAAGAAAGGGAAAGACCCTGAGGATTGAGTGTCCTATCTCACTGTTGAATGTAGACTCAATATTTGGCTTTGAGGTTGGAAAAGGTCCTGCCTGTTATTATAAAAGAGGACCAGACTGGTTTTATCAAGGGCCACAGCTCTTGCAATAATATCAGGAGGGTATTGAATATAGTGCAGGTATATCCACAGAGATTGATTCTGAGCTTGGTGGTCTCCCTGGATGCAGAAAAGGTGTTTGATTGGGTGGAATGGTCTTATCTGTTTGATGTTTTAGATCGCTTTGGTCCAAGGGGGGTGGTTTCGCTAGGAGGGTGGCAGTGTTATACAGAAACCCCAAGGCGGCAGTTATCACGAATGGTGTCAAATCGACCAATTTTAATGTGGGAAGAGGCAGCTGACAGGGATTGTCCTCTCTGACTGCTGCTATTCACCTTGGTAATTGTGCCAGTGGCGGAGACCATCTGAAAGGACCCTGAAATAGTGGCACCGAAGGTGAGAGTTGGGGAGCACAAAATTACCCTTTATGCGGATGATGTCCTTCTGTTTCCGGCTAAGCCGGAAAAGTCCATACCCCAGCTAATACAAAAAAATGTATTTATTCAGCAGTTTTTTGGGATACAGGATAAATTTTGCAAAGACAGAAGTCATGCCCATGGGAGGATTGGTGGAAGTGCTGGAACCGGAGGATGGAATGCAGTTTCCTTTTCGGTGGTCACAAAAAGGTTTTCTCGACCTGGGAATTTTTATTACCCCACCTTCCATCAGCTGTAGAGAGCTAACTTTGTACAGTTGTTTGAGAGGATAAAGCAGGACTTGCAGCGATGGGAGGGACTACCAATATTGTGGCTAGGCCCCTATGGCCCTGATTAAAATGAATATTCTTCCTCGGCTATTATATCCTATGAGGATGCTCCTGTTGTTGTTACCCAGATTGGTATTGTGGAGGTTTACCGGTTGGCTTGGATCCTTTATTTGGTGACGTAAGCACCCCCTAATTAAATTTACCAAGCTGCAACTTCTGCAGAATATTGCAGGGAGCATGGATCTGTCAGTTCTGTAGAGATACCAAATAGACGCCCTGCTGTCATACGTGGGTGACTAGGTGCGTCAGGACTCGAGATCGATATGGCTTGATGTTGAGGCCTCACAGGCGAGATGTTCCTTAGTTAATTCACTATTTATGGACAAGATGCGATCCGTGGCTGAGCACTGAGAGAGCCCAATTATCTTGAATATGGTGAAAGCATGGAGGATAATGTGGCAGGGTGAAGGCAATTTGCTTAAGACCTTGCCATTCACTCCATTAGCGAGAGCCCCAGGATCTAGTCCAGAGTCAATGGACTCTGGCCTTAGAGTATGGGAGGGTAAGGGAATCTCCTGTTTGGGAGATTTATTTGAGGGAGAGGTCTTGATGTCTTTCAACCAATTAAGTCAGAAATATGGGATTCTTAATAGGGACCTTTTCCCATACTTTCAGGTTAGGAGTTATATACAGAAGAAGATCGCGCTGTTGGCTCAGTTCTACAAGTCAGACATAGAAACAATAGTGCTCTGATGTGGAGGTGCTCTCTATTAGTATCATATACCAGCTGCAGAGAGGGAGTGCCTTGGGGAATATGGAGACACTCCATGGGATCTGGAATCAAGAATTGGGGGAAGAAATTTCATCAGAAACATGGGAGGATATATGGGAGAATGTAAAGAAAAGCTCAAAATGCAATAAAGCACAAACTATGCAATTGCAGATCCTTCACAGGGCCCATATGGCACCAGAAGGGTTAGCAAAGTTTAAGAGAGGATCTTTTCCAGGATGTCTCAAATGTAAAATCAGCATAGGCACCCTCGCATGTTGCTACAAGATTTGCGGATACTGGGGTGCCATAGTGAATGAGCTGGAGAAGATCCTGGGAATTGAAGCTAAGGCAGATCTGGTATCCCTCCTTTTGGGATTATGGAATCTGCCCTCTCTGGGTGAGCATGGGAAGAGGTTATTTCACATTCCTTCATACTGTGTAAGGAAGAACATTCTAATGAACTAGGTAGAAAAACGTCCAGGTCTTGTGGAGTAATGCAGACTTGTGATGGAGCACGTGCCCCAAGATTATCTGACCAGTATGGTGCGCATGGAACAGAGCAATTTTATAAGACATGGCAGCTCTTTCTAAATTACACCGACATGGACCTGCCAGCGGTACTGATTCGGGCCTCTGTATAGCTTCAAGGGCCCATATATGGTGGTCTTGGAAGCCCGGTTGGGGGGGTGGGGGAGAAGAGGCCTAGTAAATACGGTATAATAACTGTTGCTCCCATGGGCTGGAGCTTCGGTGGTGAGTGGAGTAGTGTAATGTAATGTAAATTAATTTAATTGGATTGTAATTTAATTGAATTTGATTTCATTTAATTTGAGTTTATATTAACTAGGGTTAAGTTAATATGAGACTATTTTATCCCATAGAGAAGTACGGAGTTTATTGTTAACATTACTGTAATATAATAAAGTGTTACTTCTATTTTTCTGTATTTTTATAACCATTTTTCTTGTAAAAGAGTAAACATTTTTTCAATAAATACATATTTTAAAAAATCTGGAATAAGAAGCTAGTATAATGATCACCATGCAATTACTGTAAACTGTTGTTTTTAAAAAGAAATGGTTCACTCTAAGTTTTAGTGAAGGAAATCTGCCATCTTTACATTGTCTGGTTTTACTTGTAACAGACCCACAGCAATGTGATTGACTCTTAAATGCCCTCTGGACAATTTACAGATGGGTAATTAATGCTGGACTAACCTGTGATGTCCACAACCCACATATGAATAAAACATAAGTTTTGTTGGGCCAGGTGTAATAATCTTGGGCAAACTTCTCCCAGGATTGGAAGTTAATATCAAAACTGCAAGATGAACCCTTCGGAGTACCCTGTACCCTTCCTTTGGCCATCCTAAAAGCAGACTCCAGATTCGAACTTTCCATTGAATGTTTGCTTTTGCTGACAGTCTGGTTGCATGACCAGCCCAATGCAGAGGTGACTTTCTCAATACTGATGTGAGTGCTTGGCAGGCCAGTTCCAGGAAGCACCTCCAGTGCCTGGTACCTTGTTCTGCCACCTGAGCTTCAGAGTCCTCCACAGGCAGCACACATGAATGTGGTTGAGAACCTTGGCATGATGCCAGGTCTTGCATCTGCAAAGCAAAGTGGGCAGGACCATGGCTCTATGGCAGGGCTGCTGAAAAAAACATTATAACTCTTTAACAGTACTGAAAAATAGCTGTGACCCTGAGGGTGGGGACATGGGGGACAGTGGTATTTCATTCTCTGAGTTTTCAAGTTAAAGTAGTACCTACATTGACCAGTGCAAGGAGTTTTGGTGCAGCTTTTCAGGTCTTAATGCTTAGGCACATTGGCCATACACATCTTATTAAAAACTTTAATGATTTGAAGGGGCTTTGTGCTCCAACATTTGACCTCGGCACTATGTTGGAGTTTGACACTTCAGATCTCTACTCGTGACCTCACAGGAGTTTGCAACCAATCATTTGGAAAGTTCTGCTCACTTGAGTTTCAGTTTGGGAGGCAGATTTACTTTTCTTTATTTCAGAATTGATGTTTGAAGTCTCCAGAATGATGCATTTGTTTTGGCAATTTGTGCATGTCTGATCATTAATGCATCAGCTTGAAAGTGTGTGCTGCCAAGATAAGGGAAGTGCTGAGATGCTCATGACTATGTGCCGAATAGTGGAAAATGGTATTAGAATAATTAGATTCTTGGTTTTGGCTGGCACAGACTCAATGGACTGAAGGGCCTTTTCCTGTGCTTCAGACTCTGTCCCTATGACTCTTACCCGTTGCAGATAAGCTCTGGCCATGAGCTGAAATCTTGGATTTGAGATAGAACTTTGCTGGAGCCGCCTGCAATGTTGCTTCAGTTTCTTCATGCAGGCCACAAGATTGAAGTTGTCACATGCTCAGAGAACAAGTCTGTGCCGTGTTACTTGTTCAGCTCTGAAATGGCAGACAATACAGAGTGTTCACTAAACCGGCAATCTTAATGATGCCTTGGGAGGCCTCGGTCTTCGCCTGGAGTTGTCAGATTGACCAACTGTCCATTTCTGTATATGATTTTAATGCCAGGATCGCCACTTGGAAGGCAATCGAGAGAATGACACAGAAAAGCATGCTGAAGGGGGTTGGCACCAACATACATCCCTATCTTATCACCATTAGTAACTGACAGGGTGGCTGAAAACTCATCAGCACACAGGGCATGATGCCACCATGGAATTGTCGACATTGTGTTGAATTTCATGGGGCAGCTAAATTTTTCCCGTATCTTCCAAAGGCCTCACAGCTGATTATCAAAGGCTTTGGTCAGATCATTAAATATGGCGTTTAGGTCCATGTTGTGTTCTTGATATTTGGAAGCTGTCAAGCTTAATCACCATTTCACTGTCTCCTTGACCTGTCTCTGACTGTCTGGCAGCAGCTCCTGGTGCACTGAGTGGTTCAGAAGGATTCTGGTGAAGGCTTTATCAGTGAAGAGTAAGATTCATCTGTTGCAAAATTAGCAATGCCTTTCCACTTGTTTGTCTGGGCAATAGAGACCTCGAGTCATATAGCATTGAAACACACCCCTCGGTCCAACCAGTCGAATATAATTCCAGACTAAACTCTTGCCTTCTCCTGGCCATATTCCTCCAAACCTTTCCTATTCATATACTTATCTAAGTGTCCTTTAAATGTTGTAGCTTGTGTTATGGTTCCTTTCTCACAGTAATTGGGTTTGGTGACCAGATATTGATCTCTAAACTTGTTGGTTTTAGCTGGGATAGCTCCATTTCTTGGGGACTTTGTCACTACACAGGAATTTAATTGTGTTTTGTTATTTCTAACTAAACCCCTGCCTTATAAACATTACCGGTCTTCAAGAGGGCAAAATGGAGAAGAAAGGAGTTTCTTCAGAAATAATTTGATTACTGTTTTCTTTTCTGCATTAGGATGGACTTTGCTGTGAATAAACTCAGGAAGGCAGGAAATCAGAAAGGCTTTTTCATTCTTCGATGCAGTCCCAAGGAGTTTAATAAGTACTTTCTCACCGTAGCTATAGAGGTAAATGTGAAAATTTGTACTAGTGATTCACATGGTTATGCGCCAAAAGGTACAAAATCAGAAAAGACTTGGTCCTCCGACAGTTCCTTAAGTTTATAATACCTTCCGATCATCCATTCCTTTAAACATGTATTCAGTTTCCAATTCAAGGCTTGCATACTGCCTTCACAGTCACCTCAGACAGTCAGTTCCGTGTACTCAGCACTCTGTCCATGAAGCAACCAAATCTCATCTGTTTATGTACTTTCTCCCATCCAAGCTCCAATTTTGGAGATTTCCCCCCCCCCCCCCGGTTCATTCATGGAATGGCCAGCATTTATTGTCTATCCCTAATTGTCCTTGAACATTTTTGGGATTCCCAAGTATATTTTATAAAATATAAATGTAATTATATAACCCCCTGTTATATTATCAATCTTATCATTTTCTGAGGAACTAATTTCAGGCTCCTGAGCCTCTTCCAGTTGGTCATTAGTTCCCTCTCTTTTGCCTTCATGGATCGCTTGATGGTTGCCAAAGCTGCAAAAGTGCGATCTGAACTGAGGGCATTTCAACATGCTGCGTTCTCCTTAGAAATTTAAACCTGAGGCACTTTCTTATTACAGTAATAAGGGCAGACATTTCTTTGTGTAATCACAATTTTATGTAATTGAAAATTGTAATTTGATCAATGCGATGGTTTTTTGAGAGGTCCTTTCCTTTCCTTCCTTTCGTGCCCTCCTTTTTGCTTGCTTCTTCTGTCCTCTGCTAGTAATCAAACATGTTCAGTATTTAGAGGAATCATGAGGATAAAAGGACATTAAGCTCCTGACTGATACCCAAGATTATAATGCATAAAAATGGAAGAATGGACTTTCTTAAGGTGTCTTCTGATTTTCTTTATTTAGAAGGACAATGTGATTGAATGCAGGCATTGCCTGATTACCAAGAATGAGAACAATGAATACAATCTGAATGGTGCAAAGAAGACTTTCAGCAGCCTCAGAGAGTTGTTGAACTGCTACAAAAAAGAAACTGTCCGATCTGATGGTGTTTTGTTCCAGTTTAGCAAATGCTGTCCACCAAAGCCCAAAGGTAATATTTCCACTAACTAAAAATTTTCTGTCAGTTCAGACATAAATGTAATGTCAATCATTTGTTGATTACAAGTTCTACGTTTCCTTTCCTGTTATTGATTGGGAATTGTACAAATGTTCTCGCTGGTGACCTGTGACATTTACAAAGAGTCAGACGGATGAGCTCTGATCTCAGTTTGGGCGAATAGTGGATAGGGCAGCAGGATCTTAACTCACGAATCAAGTCCCTGTGTTCCAGGTGAATTGCCTACCCAAAACTAGTAAAAATGGTAATAGATCAATGGATGAGAGTGGTGTGTTAGATGGCACAAGGATGCAACAGTGTGGAACCAAACTAACAGTGCCAGGCACTTAGATAAGATGCTCAGAAGGTGCTCTGGGAAGCTGTTGAAGTCAAGAAGTTGATGTCTGGGACAGTAACCATTCCTTTTAGCACCTAGAGGGGCATTCCTATTCTGCCTGGTCTCATGAGAAAAGTTCTAAAGTGTGATTTTCTTCTGGCTGATTTCACAAATTTCACCTATTGGAGAAAACCAGAGCAGATTTACACCATCCGAACCTAAGCTAAAATGGTGTTTGGATTTGAACAGTACCCTTGAAGCTTTTATCAAGGAATTTCAACGTTTGACCCTTGTTCCTGTGAATTGCCTAACATTCTGGAACTTGTTCATAAATCTTGAATTTTTAAAAAAAATTAAATATAAGGGAAAAATGTGCATTTATCTATTCTGGTAGGAAAAACACAAATACAGAGCTTTTCTTAAATGGTAAGGAATTATGAAGTGTTAGTATCTAAAGGTACTTTGGTCTCCATATTTGTGAATCACTTGAAAGCCAACATCTATGTCCAGCAAGGAGTGAGGAAGGGAAGTCGTTTGTTGGCCTTTACAGCAGAAGGATTTGAGATCAGGAGCAGAGAAGTATTACTGTAATTTTATAGAGCTGTGGGGAGAATACTCTGATTGCATTGTGTACACTTTTCATTTCCTTATTCATGAAAGGTAATATTTATCATAGAGTATGCAACAAATATACACCGAACTGATTCCTGACGTGTGGAATTGTCCCAAGGAGACCAGGATAGTACTCTCTAGATTTTAGAAAAGTTAAAGATGAGCTCATTCAGAAATGCAAAATTTTTATTTAGATCATCAAAATAGATGTAGCAAGAATGTTTTCCCTATTTGCGTGGAGGGTCTAAAACCATGGAATCATGGTGCAGACCATTTAGGACTGAAAAGAGCATGAATTTCTTCACTTGGAAAACCTTTGGAATCCTTCCTGATGACACTGGAGTTGCATTCGTGAAGTATACTGAATAATGAGATTGATCAGTTTCTGGATTTGAAAACCATGGGATGTGGGAACAGCAAAAGCAGTGTTTAGCTCGAAGATCAGTCAGGATCAATGTGAATGGAGGAGCATGTTTGAGGGGCTGAATCTGTGTCACCCCTGTTTTCTATGGTTGATTTCAAAGTCTGCCCATTTTAGAAGCCTTGATGCTGAAACAAGTGTAGTTAATGCATTTATACTAGAAGATGTGCTCCAAGGTTCTCTAAAAGGTAGGTACTTAAAGAAAATAAACCTTCATAACTATCAAACATACCCAAAGCAGGCAAATAAAATGGAAAACGTTTAAAAGCTGCAATCAATCATTATTTGGAAACAAACATCAATTTGTAACTGGTTCTCAGGCTGATAGTTCATTTGAATTTGCTGCCTAGTGATCATGCATAATTAGCATTGGAAGAAGTATGAAAGAATCTTAGCACGATTTGGAGATCAATTTAACCTGCATCAGCTCCTTAGAAGAACTGTCCTATTTCCCTGAACTTTCCTCATTGACCTGCAATTTTTCTCCTTCAAGTACTTATCTAATTTCCTTTTGAAACTTAGTACTGAATCTGTATGGTGCCTGTCCAAAATTCACATTAAGAGGTTTTGCATTAGATGGTTGGCTGCCTTCCCTCAGTCAAAAAAATAAACAGGTGGAAAATCAGAGAAAAAGGAGCAAATTCCTTGTTAGGTGAGAATGAATAAACACCTTGTCAATAAGAGGAATAATAATTGTACTTAATGTGTTGAATGGTTAGTGGAATGCAATTGAATAAAGTTAGTTGTGTTTTATTTCATGGTTTGCTTTTTATTTATACCAATACTGTAATATGTCTACAGATAAATCTAATCTTCTGATCTTGAGAAGCAACAGTGCATCTGATGTGCCAACATCCCCGACATTGCAGAGGCACAATGTCAGCCAAATGATTTTTCACAAAATCAGGAAAGAAGATTTGGTTTTTGTAAGTTGTCAACATGTGTTGCTGTTTGTGAATAGTTCTGTTTTGCAACTGACTTGGAACAGAAGCTGGCCAAGAATAAATTTGCTATTGAAGTTATGTTTACTATGTTGTGGAGTTCGTAAACCTTCTTTTGTCTTAAAGAGACAAGTGTTTAACTGCATAAATCCAGCACCTTTTTCTTTTCAAAAAATATACAGAGGAACCTCGATTATCCAAATGAGATGGGTGGGCAGTATTTTGTTTGGATAATTGATTATTCGGTTAATTGATTCATAGCCTGTCCTCTGGGGCTCGGAGGTTTTTTAAAGTTCCCTTTTTCCTTGCTCTGCCTGTCTTGCTCCCTCTTTCTGTCTCAGGGTTTGTTTCTGAGCAGACACACATTTGTGTGTAAGGGACCTGCAGCACTGCTGAAGCCTCCCCTCCCGTGACCTCCCCGGTTTGACCCCATCCCATCGATCATCACCACCCCCACCCCCTAACTATGCCCATGTCCCATGGAAGGTTATATTAAAAAAATGAATCAGGAGACAAATGTGGGAAATAGAAGGATTTCACATTAGGCAGGAGTTTAGATAAGTCATTTTAACTTGATTAGGATTGACCCTTAATATAAAAGTGCAATTGATTATAGTTCCTTTTGAAGGGTGTAATCCTCGTAGTTGTTGCAATTTTTTTAGTTACTAGGGTATCAAATAGTGAGAAAAGGAGGGAGAAAATTACGTTAAAACAGGAATCTGTTTAAATATTGAAATTAAAGAAATTAACCCAATGTAATTACTAATGAGCAATGTTGACTGGCAAGATTAGTAACACAAACATTCCTGCATGAATTCTTTGTGCTGTTTTGTCCACAGGGTGAAAGCCTTGGGCAAGGAACATTCACCAAAATCTTCAAAGGAGTGCGCACAGAACTGGGAGATTATGGTCAGATACACAAGACAGACGTTCTACTAAAGGTCCTCGAAAAAGCACACAGAAATTACTCTGAGGTATGTTTGCTTTTAAAGCGATTTCAAACTCTACCATGTTTTTCCAGAAAACGCAATATTATTATGCCTTTTTTCAAACAAAGGTGCTTCAATATAACATTGCACTCATAGACTGGTATCAGATAATCAACTCAGGGGTGTTGTGCAAATGTCTCTGCTAAAACTCATTATTTAAATGGAAGAGAGATGTCGAACTGAACAGATACACGAACTGAGTCAAAGGCTGTGGTGCCACTCTTCTTGTACAGTCAGTTGTAATCGTTATGGATTCTTTATGTGGATAGGATTGAACCAAGTTTTGGAGTTGCCAGCAGTTAAACAGGGTCCCCAGAACAGCAACCTACTTCAGCTAAACCATTTGCAGAGACTTCCAGTTACAGTTCTGATTTTTATTTTGACTACTGTTCCTTTTCCAGTCAAACCTTTAATATACGGTTGGTTCTGTTTAAAGTTGACTCTGTTGAAGTTGCTTTGTTTTAACTTTGTGAATAAGGTAATGACAATACATTTAACATTGTGGGTTTCACTTTCATATTGCTTGTCACAAAGCTTCTGTTCTAGCCAGCCACACTGTGGACAGTTCTCCCGTGCCTCTGCTCTCACACTTAGTCCTGAAGTTCCCATTTCCCCATCCAGCTCCCACGTTTTGTTCCTACTTTTAAAGATCCCTAACATCTGTTACTACACTTGGGGACTTCTCCTCCTCTGCCATTGTTCCCATTTTTCTCCTTGCATTCCTCCCTTTCCTGCTCAATATCTTTTCCCTCCTGACCTCCCAACTCTCATTCGTGCTCTCTTTTATTATCTTTATTATTTGTGTCTTCACTTCTCCTGCTCTGAAGTGCTGGGCTTCACGTACTGGCAGAGATTGGTCAGTGCGTGTCATTCTGGACTTGAACTGCTTCCTACACTGACCACTAGATGGAGCCAAGTGGCCTAATCAGTTAAAACTTCAACAAATGAGTGTAATTTTAACATTTACAGTATTTGCAGAATTTTCATTTATATTGCATTATAATTCAAGATTGGAAGTTATAACTTCTCACTTATTTGGTTTTAGAGGTCATGTTATTTATGAATGTAGCCATTTGTGCATCGTTTAAACCTAGAAATATATTTGTTGTTTTCTGCTGAGAAATGTTCTGAAATACCCAAGTGTACTGTGCTAATTTTATATTTAGTAACTTCTTTTATCTTGTAAGTTATTAGAGCTAGGAATACACAATACTGTATATGTATGGTACTGTATTACAACCTATACACATTTTTTAAAGGCAGAAATGTCTGAAAGAACCTAACTACAGCTTTAACACTGATTTCTGTGGGAAACTGTGTTCCATTAAAGTTGTTGATATCATGATTTTCAGGAGTAGAACCCACAGCTTTAAGTGAGGACTTGCTGTTCTAATAGAGGTATTCAAAGTGCAGGATGCTTCTGAGCATTTAAGAGCGCAGACCACACTTGTGTTTTGAATTCTGATCTAATTGAAAAGCATATTATTGCTTAGTATGTAATAATTATTCAGATTAAATAGCAAGTAGTCATTGTGACTATCTTTAACTGTAGAGCAACTACTGAATGCAAGAAAACCACAATGGCGCAATCAATGTGTCCAGAAAAATAAGATCTAGCACCTTCATTGTGTCTTTCACAATGCAAAATATGTCAAATCCTTAGACAAATTTCAAATGCAGTAACAATTAATGTAGTAAAAGTATTTTATTGTCTCTGGGATTCTTTTACAGTCCTTCTTCGAGGCTGCAAGTATGATGAGCCAACTGTCCTATAAGCACTTGGTGTTGAATTATGGAGTCTGTGTGTGTGGTGAAGAGAGTAAGTAAACAGTTCTGAAGCTTTTATTTCTGTTTTTGTGCCTCTGGTTAGTAGATACGCAGGTAATCATCCCTTTCTCATAAGAATGTTTACAAATATCTAATTGAAATACCAGAGGCAAACAGATTCTTGGAGCAGGATTTTTCAGAAATGGTGTTTACGGAAAATGATGACCAAAAATTAAATATTAACACCTGTTAGATATACATCTGAGGGGAAAAAAAATTACTTTCCTAATACAGAAGATTCTAAGTATATTTATTGGTTAATTCAACTCCTCATACACCACCTTTAACATTTACTCCCTCCACCATTGCAATATGTTTACCGTTTATAGCAGGGTTGTCCAACCTTTTTGCATGGGAGTAGTAAGCACATTTCAGTTTTCTCTCGCTCAAAGGTTCGAGGGAGTGGGTGCAATGAGCAAGTGTCAAGAAAATAAGGTTTGCCAGAACAGGATAAATTAGTTTATAAATGACACAAAGCTGAGAGGAAGATTCTAAAATGTTTTGGTGTGAATTGGGACCATGGCCATTGAAATATAATGTAGATAAATGTGAGGTTACTCACTTTCGTAGCAGAAACTGCAATTCAGATTATTATCTGAGTGGTGATAGGTTGGGAAAGGAGGCAGTGCAGCGACTCCCTGTATCCTTATACACCATTCACTGAAAGTAAGTTGACAGAGACTTTTAAAAAAGCAGAAGGATGCTCCCAGTGCCTGGGGAGCCCAAAACCAGGATCACTGTCTACGGATATTGGTTAGCACTTAGTTGAGAAATTTCTTCACCCAGAGTGGTAAGCCCATGGAAATCTCTACTACAAAAAGCAGTTGAGGCCAAAATATCTAACCTTTTCAAGAAAAAGGTGATATATCTGAAGGATTCATAGGGTGTGGATAAAATGCAGGATCAGAGTACTTGAGTAGGATGGTCAACCATGGTCATATTCAGTGGCAAAGGGCTGAATGGCCTACTCCTTTTTCTGAAAAAAATTTTCCAAAACAATAACTTTACTATTGAAATGAATAATTAACAGCATGGCCATTTAAAAAAAATGCCAGCCAGAAAAGCTAGTGACACCTTTTCTTCTCCTCATGTTAAGAAGCAGAGCTACCGAGAGACAGACTAGGCTTTACATTCTGATCACCAGGGCAGGAGGTGTGTTCTGGGACCAAGGAAAGTGGTTGGGTTTAATTAACACTGACCTTGGTTCACCTCTAGTGGGAGCACATGCTGAGCTGGCCTCAGTGGAGCTCACTGGACAATGGGGATCCTTCACTCTGCCTTTCTCTCCTCTCAAAACTATCTATGTAGAAATATTTTTGTGGAGCTGGGAGGGATGGAGAGGAAAGATGATTGTTTTTCTGATTCAGTTTTACTCATAGCCTCACTCACCATCTACCAACACAGTTCCCCTAACCTGTCACTTACACATCCTTGCCTGATTCCTGATGAAGGGCTTGTGCCTGACACATCGATTCTTCTGTTCCTCGGATGCTGCCTGACCTGCGCTTTTCCAGTACCACACTCTCAACTCTCAAACCTCCACCCTGGCAAATGAACCGCTCAGCATTTACCCTGCCAAGCCTGCTTAGAATGTTATACACTTGCTTTAGTTCCCATTTTACATGGAGTCCAAGGACCCTAATGTATCTTTGATAAAAGTGTCATACTGCATGAGGTGATGGCCACTCGTGTACAATTCTGAACCATACTGTGCTGAGGCTAGATCTGCCTTCCTGTGGTGGAAGTGGTAAGTTGTGGGGAGTAGAGTGTGGTGGAGTTGAACCAAGGTGAACCTCCTGATTGACTCTCACAATGACCTGTGAGCATAAGACTGCAGTGATTGGAACAACGAGTGTGAAGGAGTAAATAGTAAGTTCCACTCTTTTCTCTGCCTACCCATCAATTAAGAAGTACAACTATCACTCCCAGTGTTTGTACACTCAAAGATGTTCCTATTGAAAGTACTAATCACTCTTTGTCGTTTTGTAGCAGAAAACGTTCTAAGAAAAACATTTTTTTTTGTCTGAAAATAGAAATTTTGCTCACAGTTCTATTCATCAGAATGCAATAATATTAGAATGATGTCACAAGACTAAGTTGTCACATCAGCTGGAAACCACAGCAACTTCACTAGTAAACTAGATCCTTCCATGCTGGTAAAAACTTTTCAAAACCGTACTGGGAGGTATTTCATTACATAGAAAATAAATTCTTTGTTGCCAGAATGTATTGTTTATCATTATTCCATAGGAGCAGAAATTTGACATCATGGCTGATCTGATAATCCTCAACTCCACTTTTGGCTATTTTCCCCATAACCCTTGATTGCTTTACTGATTAAAACAGTCTATCTATTCAGTCTTGAACATACTTAGTTAAAAATCACATAACACCATGTTATAGTCCAACAGGTTTATTTGGAAGCACTGGCTTTCGGAGCACTGCTCCTTCGTCAGGTAGCTGATGAAAGAGCAGCACTCCGAAAGCTAGTGCTGCCAAATAAACCTGTTAGACTATAACTCGGTGTTGTATGATTTTTAACTTTGTCCACCCCAGTCCAACATTGGCTCCTCCACATCTTGAATACTTAGCTTTGTCAATTTTAACGTAAATAATTTCTGAGTACAGTGGTGGAGTCTTTCAGAAGTAGATAGCTCTGAAATAACTGATCTGACTCTCGGTCCTACACTGCCAAAAGTGACATGCCATGCAATGCCTACTTTGAAACTAACTGCTTTTTAATCCTGCTTCCTTTTTTTTTTGAGTACCTCCCCAATGTTGGAATTGATTGAAATGGAACTCTGCCCTTTGAACTTTGAGCTATTTGGCGTACTTCAAGCTGAATGTGTTTTCTGTCTTTCCTTCTCCTTTTGGTTTCAGATATCATGGTTCAGGAGTATGTGAAGTTTGGATCGTTGGACACATATTTGAAGAGAAACAAAAACAATGTGAACACCCTGTGGAAACTGGAGGTGGCGAAACAACTGGCTTGGGCGATGCACTTTTTAGTAAGTGAAGATTCTGAATAGCGCTTCAACAGTTTTGAAAAATGTAGTAGTTATATCCCTAGTTTTTAATGTTTGTGTCATTGTGTGAAGTATGTCTGCCTTTAATAGAGTAAAATATCCCAAGATACTTCATGTGAGCCTTTATCAGACCAAACTTATGATCGAGCCATGATTGCGAGATTAGCACAGGGTGGTTTCATTACAAACCAACTGACTCTAACCGTTATATTGACTACACATCCACACACCCTAAAACGACACTATTCCATTTTCCCGGTTTCTCCATCTCTGCTGCATCTGATCTGACAATGGCACCTTCTGCAGGGGAGCCTCAAATGTCCACCTTTTTCTTCAACCGACAATTTCTTTCCGCCATGACTGAGGGCCCTGTCAACCATGTCCAATCCATTTCCCTCAATTTTGCCCTCACCTCTTCCCTTCCCCCATACAACAGGGTGCCCCTTACGCTCACTTTCCGCCCCACCAACCTCCATATCTGAAGGGTAATAAGCTGCCATCTCTATCATATCCAGTGAGATTCCAACACAAGACAAATATTCCTCTCCCCTCCCTTGTCAGCATTCCAAAGGAACAGCTCAATCTTGGATACTTTGGTCTACACCTCTTCCCCTTTCAACATACCTCCCATGCAATCAAAGCACCTTCCCATGCAATGGCAGAAGAAGTAACACTTGCCCATTTACCACCACCCCTTCATTCTCCAAGGTCCCAGATACACCTTCCAGGTAAAGCAATGGTTGACCTGCACTTTATTCAAACTAGTCTACTGAGTTCACTGCTCACTATGGGGCCTCATCTACACCGGGGAGACAAAATGTTCAGCATTTACAGTCCTTCAAGCAGTCTGCACCTTGCCTCACCTCTAGTCTACGCTGGGTCCATAGATTTATTAAGGAATGGATGAAGGAAGAACAAAAGAGATCTGGGAACCATATTTTTTATTCATCCATTTCAAGATCAGCCTGTCATGTCCATGTCAACTCTGGAAAAGAAACTCAGCTACTCCTATTCTCCTGCCTTCTTCTCCCGTAATGCTGTACCTTTTTCCTTTCTCACATAATTTTACAATTCACCTATGAAACACACGATTGATTTTGCATCTACTATGCACTCAAGCAATGTGTTCCAGACCTTGACTACTATAAATCTTGCCATGGTGTGGATTATCCATTATTCATTATTGATTAATCACTGGCGGTCTCGAAAATGAGTTTGTAGAATATTTTATGATGGTTCCTTGAAACAACAGATTGTAGATCCAGCTAGGGGTAAAGCTATTTTAGTTCTACTGTTATTTAGTGAGACAACTTTACTTAGTAACATAATTGTAAAAGATTCACTGGAAAATGATGATCTTTGCACAATTGAATTCCACGTTGTTTAAAAGAGACATAATCCAATCACAAGCAAGAATCTTCAAGTCAAACAAACATAATTACAGAGGTATGAAGGGAGAGCTTGATTGGGTAAAAAATAAAACTTTAGGAAAAATTATCCACGGTTTACTCAATAAGTTAAGGATAATATTAGATTAACATAAGAGTCCATAAAGTTGGAGGGGATAGCAGCAAGTCCAAATGTTTTATCAACCAACAAAGGGGTACCAAACTGTTGAACACAAAGAATAACAGAGCAAACTAATTATGAACATTAAAGTTGATTCAAAGAACTCCTGCATGTATATAAAAAGCTTGAGAGTAGCTAAAATAAACTTGATCCTTTGGAAGCATCAAACGAAGAAATTAGATTAAATTCCCTACAGTATGGAAACAAGCCCTTTGGCCCAACAAGTCCACACCGACCTTCCACCCAGACCCATTCCCCACATTTACCCCTGACTAATGCATCTAATACTATGAGCAATTTAGCATGGCCTAACCTGCACATCTTTGGATTGTGGGAGGAAACCGGAGCACCCGGAGGAAACCCATACAGACATTGGAAGAATGTGCAAACTCCACACAGACAGTCGCCCAGAATCGAACCCAGGTCCCTGGCGCTGTGAGGCAGCAGTGCTAACCACTGAACCACCATGCCACCCCAAAAATGATTGTTGTGAATAAGGAAATGGGAATCATGAACAGATGTTTTGATTTTTGTGATAAGCAGAAGTTGCACACTTGAGAGAATTTTAACTGTGTGCTTATAAAGATGAGGAAATAAATATTATATGAGATGAAACTTTGAAAAAATTAAGCTAAATTAAATCTGACAAAACCTCAGGACTTTGTGGTCTATTTCCTCGGTTCTAAAAGAGAGTTGTAGAAATTGTGGAAGCTCTGACTATGCTTTTCAAAATATCCCAGAATCTTGACTGGTCCAAACAGATTATAAGTTAGCAAATGTGACGCCACAATTTAAGAGAGTGGAGGGAAAGAAAATGAAGAACTGTGGGCTAGTGAGCCCAGTATCAATTATTAAGAAAACACTAGCATCTGTTATTAAGGATTCCTAGCAATACACTTAAATAATCACAATAAGATTAGACAAATCCAACATGGTTTTATGAAAAGGAAATTGTATTTGAGTCTTTTGAAGATGTAACTGGTACAGTTGATAAAAGAGAATCAGTAGGTGTAATGCATCTGGATTTCCAAAAGGAGTTCAATAATGTTCCATGAAAAAGATGATGAGCAAAATAAGTGCTCATGGATTTGGGGAATGTCTTGGCGTGGAAAAAAAGGTTTGGGCAATAGACAGGAAGCAAAGTGTAGACATAAGTAGGGCAGTCTCAAGTTGGAAGACACTGACTCGTGAAATTCTGCAGACATCAGTTTTGGGTATTTAGCTGTGTACAATTTATATTAATGATTTGAATAAAAATGGAGATTACTGAAATCCATGCTACAATATTGACTTTAGTGAAAGCACACCTAGAGGACTGTGTGTAGCTTTGGTGTTCACATCTAAGCAAGGATATATTTGCGTCTGAGGCAATACAGTGAAAGTTCACTAGATTAGTGCCTTGGAGGAGACATTGACTAAATTTATTCAGCCACCTATTTAGAACAATATTGTTTTGCACTTAGATGACTGAGAAGTGATCTCATTGAAATATACAAAGGAGACTTGACAAGTGTTGATAGAGAGATTTTTTTTCTGCTAGTGAGAAAATCTGAAACAGAGAGACGCAGTCAGGGTAGGGGCTAATCATTTAAGACTGAGATGGGAGAAATTGCTTCACTGGAAGAGTGGTGAATCTTTGGAACTGTATAAGTCAGAGGGTTGCAGATGTTTAATGCACTTAGGCTCCAGATAGACAGATTTTGGACTCTCAAGGAATCGAGGGATGTGGGAAACAGTTGAAAAAGCGAAGTTGAAGGCCAGGTTGAGCCGTGATTGTATTGAATGGTGGAGTAGCTTTAAAGATCGCATGCTGTAGTCCTGCTCCTACTTCTTATTTTTCTTTGCCAATCTCATTAAAGTGATCCCTCTGGCTCTTGATCCTTCTGACAATGGGAACAGTT
The DNA here is from genome assembly GCF_037043375.1 of Chiloscyllium plagiosum. Taxonomy (NCBI): domain Eukaryota; kingdom Metazoa; phylum Chordata; class Chondrichthyes; order Orectolobiformes; family Hemiscylliidae; genus Chiloscyllium; species Chiloscyllium plagiosum. The sequence continues at coordinate 44,804,814 of NW_028270140.1, forward strand.
TCATCTTCTCTGGATATCTATATCTGGACTCATTACTTTGAACACTTTTATGAAACCTTTACTCCACCTGACCTTTACCAAGGAGAGACCCTCAATGGTCGATCCACATAGCTAAAGCCCTTCATCCTAGAAATGTTTCTCGTAAATTTTAAGCTTGAGGCCATTTTGTTTTTGGCTTTTGTTGCGATTCTGACACTTCTTCCAAATGTAGGAAGACCGAAACCTTGTCCATGGAAATGTATGCGCCAAGAATGTCCTGATGATCAGGGAAGAGGACCGGAAAACTGGAAACCCTCCATTTATAAAGCTTGCTGATCCTGGAGTCGTTATGATGGTTCTACCGAAAGATGGTAAGGATCTCTAATTAGACCCAGGCTTTAATGGATATTGACTTAGTCAGTTGTGGAGTGTGTGTACATTTTTGGGTTTTTTTTTAAGCTTTGTTTATGTCAAAACTCTTATGTTATTTAATTCAGGTTTCCACTCCACAATTGTTTGGAAGCTTGTTTTCGGCACATTTTAGAACTGGTGTCGTATTTCAACCAAAACTAGAAACACTACTTTCCTATCATGGGCACCTAACCTCCAGCTAACACAATGGCTTATTGATGACCTCAATGTTAATTCATGTTGATTCCATGTTCTCCATTTTAAATCTCCACACTGATCCCCTGCTGTCTACGCACTTCCAAACACATGCATGCACAGTGTTGTACTCTGTGAACAAAACTTGTATTACTCTTCCTCCATGAATTTGTGTGCTTAAAATCTGTGTAACAACAGATTGGATTGTTAAAACTACTATTAAGTATTTGGAATGAGCTTCTTGAGTTTGCTGTCGCACATATGGGTGTTCTTTCATTGGGCACCATTTGACTTCAATTATCTGCAGTATGGCACTAAGTGATCATCTAAAGAGCTAGCGCAGCCATGATAGGCTAAATGACCGCCTCCTGTGCTGCAATAACTTTAATGTTATTTATTCCATAGTGCTTGTGTTTGTTTGACTTATCCTGAGAAATGCCATTCCAACTGTGAGGTCTTTTGACCTCTTTGGGGAGTGTTAATGGGGATGCAGTTTTAGTTCTAATTCGACATAGAATTAATATAATCTCAATGCTTCAATCTCCTGCCTACATTGCAGAAGAACTTTTACTGAGAATGTTTATTTGGGAGTACTAGCTTTCAGAGCACTGCTCCTTCACTAGGTAGCTGTGGAGTGATCCTGATGAAGGAGCAACGCTGTGAAAGCTAGTGCTTCCAATTAAACCTGTTGGACTATAACCTGGTATTGTGTGATTTTTAACTTTGTCCGCCCCAGTCCAATACCGGCACCTCCACATCATTACTGAGAATGTTAATAGGCTTAATTAATAGGCTTTGCTATTTTTATTGGACTACCTACAAGCTTAATATATTTTCTGATACTTGATATGTAAACTGATAACTTGCCGTCCATTTTAAATGGAAATCACTGTAAAACAGTTTCTCTACCTTGCTCTCATTCCTTCTTCTCTCCTTAAGTTCATTTTGAAATGGAATACTGTTGACAAGTGCCCCTGGAATCCTAATGTTTCAACGTATAAAATGCTCATGTGAGACAAGGGGGAAAACATATATAGATCAAGTCCCAGTCTCTCTCCACTTGGACCATAAGAACCATAAACAAAACAAATTATAATAGGTGAATGCCGTATTTGTGCTGCAATACTAGGGGAAGCGCTTGTTTCATATGTGCAGTTGCTGCCTCTGTCAGTGTCACACTGTCAGCTGCTTAGATAAAATGAACAAATTAGTTCAACCGAGACTAACAGTGAAGTTCAGTTTAGGGTTGTGCTGTCCTTAAACAACTGCAAGTTCTAGTCATATTATTTTCAACTGTTTACTCCATAGAACTTATGATTCAGTAAATGATGAAAATATATACAGGTGGTTCTGCCACAATATGTGTTTTGTAAATGTGAATTCGCTATAATGCGATTCCGCCTCAATAGTTTAAATGGTGCTGCTATTATGCGATTTTCTTATAACACAGGATTGCACAAGAATGGAACTATTACTTTTAGCAGAACTGACTATAATCAGGAAACTTCAGTAAATGACATTTCCAACATTTGATGAATTCAGAAAAGATTCGTTGTAAATTCTAATTTGATGAATCTTCTCAATTTTAAAAAAATCAATAACAGAAAGTTCAAAAATAGTAAAGAAAACCAATTTTTTACCAAACTTTGAACTTGAACCCATGACCTTTGGATCAAGAGTCCCATATCTAATAACTACAAAGTTTTATTGTTAGAGATAATGATCAAATTCCAGTGTTCTAAAGAGTTTGCACCATGAATGTTCCATTCCGTCTGGTGACCGAGAGGTACTTGAGGACGAGAGGCAGGAAAGGGAATAACGATAAGTGTGCCCTCTAGTGTTAGGGATCTGTGGTATGGGGAAAGACAGAAAATGTTAAATTTCACAGTCCACAAGGCTTCATCTGCAAGGTGACCTTCTAAAGATGTGTGCAATTGTTAACAGTGCACAAGATGTTTTACCCAAAGTATTAATCTACATTAATTAATGGGCTAAAGATAGTAAAAGTTCATCTTTGAACATTCGCTTTCTGCCATCATGTGATTGACATGTGAATTAAACCTCCGAATGCGGTATAGTTCTGGAATTACATTTAAGGAGCAACTGATTCTGCATTTGAATCTAAGAATATCTTCAGATGGATAGTTCAAATGGGCCAGATACATTGTTGTCTCTAAGTATTTTCTGAATAAAGAGGGTCAGTATTTTGTTTGACTACAGCACCACAAGAACTTTTTCCAGTTATTCAACAAAACAAGCACTGATATGATGTTTTTGCCAGAGTTAAGAGAAACTATGAAAATAAATGTGGTTTCTGAAAGGCTGTGTCTCTGAAGGATTTGGAGGAGGCAGTATGTTTAGGAACCTTCATCCTCATGTAGAAGTCAAGTGGCTTATTTGTATTCAAGTAATAAGATTGTCAATAACCAGTTTCAACTTCATTCCATTTTAATCAGAAAGCCCTTGTTTATGTTTCACGTTGTACAGTATTGTGATCAAGTTAATTTTGGTGCCTCACTCTCCATTGGCCTGCTGTTTGTAGTGTGATAAACTGTTTCATTTTGCAGTTCTCATTGAACGCATTCCCTGGGTGCCACCAGAATGCATCGAGGATCCCAAGAACTTGAGTCTGGCGACAGACAAATGGAGTTTTGGTGCCACTTTGTGGGAGATTTGCAGTGGTGGAGATAAACCACTGGGCCCATTTGATTCCACGCGGGTAAGTTACACTGAACGCAAATACAAACTGCTTTTTATGACAGTGTGAAAACAGCAACTAGAAAATAACTCTGCTTGGAAGGACCATGATGGGCAAGGATTACTGTCTGTTTCCACTCCTGATGGGTGTCTGCGCATGACGTTAAATAAAATAAGGGGGGACTACAACCATGGGTACCCTCAGCAGATCAGGTGGCATCTGCAGGAAGAAAAGACATTATTTCTTGCAAATATTACCATTTCAACAAACAAGATCTAACTATGAAATGTTGCTTTTAAGTCAAAGATAAATAAAGAGATCAAATTCATTGTAAAGTAATACTAGCAGACACATCTTAATTTATAGATAGGATGTCACTTACAATAATAATGGATACACCCACTTTGACTTTGTGTATTTTATGTACAATTTTTAGTATTTTGAAGCTGAGCAGAAACTTGACCATTCCTGAAGTTTGTGGCAAGTAATATTAAATTATCTCTAATTTGTGTTAAAATTGTGCTTTTTGTTTGAACAGAAGCTGCAGTTTTATGAAGATAAGCATCAACTTCCTGCACTTAAGTGGCTAGAGCTAGCCAATCTCATCAATCTCTGCATGAATTATGATCCAGACTTCAGGCCTTCATTTCGTGTCATTATACGTGACCTGAACAGCCTTTTTACCCCAGGTAGGTGACTCACACCTCTTCCTCTTCCTGAAGTAGACCAAACTGGACCATCTCCCTTTATTACTGTCATTGGATTGCTGGTTTGTTTTACAAATGTCAGTTCTTCTGGAAATACATTTGGTTTGCACAAGCTGGGTCGGTATTATGTTTTTTTGGTGGATTGATGGAGGAAGTACAAAAAGTGAATGGTCCACTCACCTCTACCTTCTCAGATCTGTTGAACCATAAAAAGGCCACGGCATCGAAAGAGGCCATTTGGCCCATTATGTCTGTGCAGTTGAATGAACTAATAAACTTCAAAGTTTGTGCGAAGATTTGTAGCTCGGGTGCTCGTTGCTGTGGTTCTGTTCGCCGAGCTGGAAGTTTTTGTTGCAAACGTTTCGTCCCCTGGCTAGGCGACATCATCAGTGCTTGGGAGCCTCCTGCGAAGCGCTTCTTTGATGTTTCCTCCGGTGTTTATAGTGGTCTGTCCCTGCCGCTTCCGGTTGTCAGTTTCAGCTGTCCGCTGTAGTGGTTGGTATATTGGGTCCAGGTCGATGTGTTTGTTGATGGAGTTTGTGGATGAATGCCATGCCTCTAGGAATTCCCTGGCTGTTCTCTGTCTGGCTTGCCCTATGATAGTAGTGTTGTCCCAGTCGAATTCATGTTGCTTGTTGTCTGCACGTGTGGCTACTAAGGATAGCTGGTCGTGTCGTTTCGTGGCTAGTTGATGTTCATGTATGCGGATTGCTAGCTGTCTTCCTGTTTGTCCTATATAGTGTTTTGTGCAGTCCTTGCATGGTATTTTGTACACTACATTCGTCTTGCTCATGTTGGGTATCGGGTCCTTCGTTCTGGTGAGTTGTTGTCTGAGTGTGGCTGTTGGTTTGTGTGCCATTATGAGTCCTAGGGGTCGCAGTAGTCTGGCTGTCAGTTCCGAGATGCTCCTGATGTATGGTAGTGTGGCTCGTCCTTTTGGTTGTGGTATGTCCTTGTTCCATGGTCTTTCTCTTAGGCATCTGCTGATGAAGTTGCGCGGGTATCCGTTTTTGGCGAATACCTTGTATAGCTGTTCCTCTTCTTCTTTTTGCAGTTCTGGTGTACTGCAGTGTGTTGTGGCCCTTTTGAATAGTGTCCTGATGCAGCTTCGTTTGTGTGTGTTGGGTTGGTTACTTTCATAGTTTAGGACTTGGTCTGTGTGTGTGGCTTTCCTGTATACTCTTGTAGTGAATTCTCCGTTCGGTGTTCTCTGTACCATCACGTCTAGGAATGGGAGTTGGCTATCCTTTTCTTCTTCTCTCGTGAATCGGATTCCTGTGAGTGTGGCGTTGATGATCCGGTGTGTTTTTTCTATTTCTGTGTTTTTAATGATTACAAACGTGTCATCGACATATCTGACCCAGAGTTTGGGTTGAATTTGTGGTAGGACTGTTTGTTCTAACCTTTGCATAACTGCCTCTGCTATGAGTCCCATGGGTGTTCCGTTGATTTGTTCGTATATCTGGTTGTTGAATGTGAAGTGTGTTGTGAGGCACAAGTCCAGTAGTTTAAGTATGCCGTCTTTGTTGATAGGTTCAGCGTCCTGTTGTCTGTTCTGTATGTCCAGTAGGTTGGCTATTGTTTCTCTGGCTAGGGTTTTGTCAATCGAAGTGAACAGTGCCGTCACGTCGAATGATATCATGGTTTCTTCTTTGTCTATGTGTATATTTCTGATGATGTCCAAGAATTCCTGTGTTGATTGTATAGAGTGTTTGGATCCGCTGACCAGGTGTTTCAGTTTCTGTTGTAGTTCTTTGGCCAGTTTGTATGATGGTGTCCCTGGCAGTGATACTATGGGTCTGAGTGGGATGTCTGGTTTGTGTACTTTAGGTAATCCATAGAATCTGGGGGTGTTGTTGCTTTCCGGTTTCATTCTTTGTAGGTCAGCTCTGGTTATCTGTCCGTTTTTTTGTAGATTCCTTACTGTGTTATTTATCCTATTGGTGAGTTGTGGTGTGGGGTCAAATTCCTTCATTTGGTAGGTGTTGGTATCTGCAAGTAGTTGTTGTGCTTTTTGGATGTACTCTGCTTTGTCCAGGATGACCGTCATTCTGCCTTTATCTGCTGGTAGTATGATTATGTTCTTATCGTTTCTTAGTGATTTCAGTGCTTCCCTCTCCTTGGTGTTGAGGTTATGTGTTTGTCTTTTCCTTATTATCATAGGTACGACAGTTTGTCTCACTGTTTGTTGTGTCTCTTCTGTCAGTCCATTGTTCCTGAGTGTGCATTCTAGTGCTGCTAGGAAGTCTGCTGTCTTGGCGTCCCTGTGGTTGTAGTTGAGCCCCTTGGCCAGTATTGTTCTTTCCGTGTCTGTGAGCTCTCTGTGGGAGAGGTTTTTAACCCAGGTGTGTGTTGTAGTGTCCTCTTTGTTGTGTGTTAGTTTGGCCATTTTTTCTTTTAGTGCCGTTTTTTTGCGGTGTGTAGTCCTGTTCTGTCCTATGGTGACAGCCTGTTCTATGGTCCGGGTCCATTCCTGATTCGTGGTTTTTGAAATTAACGACTTTTGGCGCGCAATTTCATGTCTGTATCTGTGAAGTCGGTTGTGTGCGTCTGTGATCATTACCTGGATCATCCTGAATCCGTTCTGCTTGGCTGTTTCCCTGGCTTGTGGGTTGTTGACTGGCGGTCTGTATCTGACACATTGTGGAAGGATTCGATTCTTTCGGCATTCATGCAGGAACCAGAGTTGTTCGTATGTGGCGCTTAGTCGGTTAGCGCAGGATTCCCATTTCCTGGCTTGTCTCAGCGTCTCTCACCCGTAAGTGTTCAAAGTTCGTGCGAAGATTTGTAGCTCAGGTGCTCGTTGCTGTGGTTCTGTTCGCCGAGCTGGAAATTTTTGTTGCAAACGTTTCGTCCCCTGGCTAGGCGACATCATCAGCAACACAGGAATTCTTGGACATCATCAGAAATATACACATAGACAAAGAAGAAACCGTGATATCATTCGACGTGACGGCACTGTTCACTTCGATTGACAAAACCCTAGCCAGAGGATAGCCAAGGATAGCCAACTCCCATTCCTAGACGTGATGGTACAGAGAACACCGAACGGAGAATTCACTACAAGGGTATACAGTAAAGCCACACACACAGACCAAGTCCTAAACTATGAAAGTAACCACCCCAACACACACAAACGAAGCTGCATCAGGACACTATTCAAAAGGGCCACAACACACTGCAGTACAACAGAACTGCAAAAAGAAGAGGAGGAACACCTGTACAAGGTATTCGCCAAAAACGGATACCCGCGCAACTTCATCAACAGATGCCTAAGAGAAAGACCACGGAACGAGGACATACCACAACCAAAAGGACTAGCCACACTACCATACATCAGGAGCATCTCGGAACTGACAGCCAGACTACTGCGACCCCTAGGACTCATAACGGCACACAAACCAACAGCCACGCTCAGACAACAACTCACCAGAACAAAGGACCCGATACCCAACATGAGCAAAACTAATGTAGCGTACAAAATACCATGCAAGGACTGCACTAAACACTATATAGGACAAACAGGAAGACAGCTAGCAATCCGCATACATGAACATCAACTAGCCACGAAACGACACGACCAGCTATCCTTAGTAGCCACACGTGCAGACAACAAGCAACATGAATTCGACTGGGACAACACTACTATCATAGGGCAAGCCAGACAGAGAACAGCCAGGGAATTCCTAGAGGCATGGCATTCATCCACAAACTCCATCAACAAACACATCGACCTGGACCCAATATGCCAACCACTACAGCGGACAGCTGAAACTGACAACCGGAAGCGGCAGGGACAGACCACTATAAACACCGGAGGAAACATCAAAGAAGCGCTTCGCAGGAGGCTCCCAAGAACTGATGATGTCGCCTAGCCAGGGGACGAAACGTTTGCAACAAAAACTTCCAGCTCGGCGAACAGAACCACAGGAACTAATAAACTACCCATGCTGATCCCATTTATCAGCACCTGGTCCATACCCTTGCAGGTACAGCATTTCAGATGCAGAACCAGATTCTTTTTCAATGGTTGAAAGTTTTTGTCTCAACCACCAAACTAGACTGTGAATTCCAGACACTGAGTAAAAACATTTTTTTCCCTCCTGTCCCCTTGATTTCTTGTACATATCACCTCAAATCTGTGCTTACTGGTAATAGACCTTCTACTAGGGGATACAGGCGTTCCCTCTCCACTGTCCATTATTTTATGCACCTTAATTAAATCAGCCCTCAGCCTTCTCTCTTCTAATGAAAACAGCACTAGCCTGCACATAGATTCGTTTTAGTTGCAGTTTTCAAGGCCTGGCAATGTTAGATTAGATTAGATTCCCTGCAGTGTGGAAACAGGCCCTTCGGCCCAACAAGTCCCACCAACCCTCCGAAGAGTAACCCACCCAGACCCATTTCCCTCTGACTAACACACACATAACCTATGGGCAATTTAGAATGGCCAATTCACCTAACCTGCACATCTTTGTGACTGTGGGAGGAAACCGGAGCACCCGGAGGAAACCCACGCAGACACGGGGTGAATGTGCAAACTACACACTGACAGTCGCCCGAGGCTGGAATCGAACCTGGGACCCTGTGCTGTGCGACAGCAGTGCTAACCACTGTGCCACCATGCCACCTATTATGATAAGTTGCCTCTCTACTCCCTTTATGGAAATCATATCCTTCCGCTAATGGAGTGAACAGACTGTCCATAAAACTGCAGCTATGGCCTAACCAGAGTTTTATATACAACAGCAGTTCAATACTTCACCTCATGAAGGGAACATCCCATAAGCTTTCTTTAGCAACTTATCTGTCTTTACCGCCACCTTCAGATATGTCAACTTTGATCACGGGATAGAGGAGACACTGACAAGACTGGCTCTCGTTGTCTTGAAGTTATTAACCAACCAACCATACTGTTTGGGACTAGCATGAGGTATAGGCTGGACTGAAGGTGATTCTTTGCTGAAGGACATGAGTAACTAGTTGATTCACAAGCTTCATCCAAGCTTGAGAAAAGTTGGAAAGCTACTAGCCACTATACAAGATATAAATCAAAACTTTTCTTTTCTTTTTAAGTAAAATTTCAAAAGCTGTAGATCTAAAAGAAATTTGAAATTGCTGGAAATGAACAGTCAACATCATAAGGAGGATATGGGCCATGCTATTACAGTTTAGATGAGATCTGAAGACCAAATGAGTAGTAAAAATTTTATTAAGGTAAGGAAAATAGAAGGAAGATTAGTTTGGAGAAGGTAAAGATTTGGCACATATGTTATTTGTGAAGAGAGTTAATGGGGAGAACATGTGCTTAATTTCTTTTAAAAAAAGAAATTTGGGTTCGTTTGAGGTGATGCAGAGCCTCAAAAAGGACTAAGTAGTGTGTCAGTAGTGGAAGCTGGGAAGATTGACGAACTTGCACACAAATAGCAAGAAAAAAAGGGAAAATCTGCAAATTCCCCAGGAATGAAGTTATAATAGCAAATACTGTAGAAACATAGTTTTATTTCTCCTTTTTTTTATTAAGATATGATGTAATCTTATTGCTGAGATTTGGTCCAATTACCCTATTAGCAGGACATGTTCTTAGGTGGAATCTTCATAAGTGTACCAAATCTTACAAAAGAAAACTTGTTTTTCATGGATGCCAGACGTGAGCCTTCCTGAAAGAGGAGACCAACTTCCTAAGTAGATTTTAAATGTGAACTTGAAGAGAATAGTAAGAATCATCTGGACCAGAAAGATAACATGGTGACGTGCTGACGAGAGTGAATGAACAAAATAAGGTGTAAATCCTATTTAGGAGACACATTAAAAGAAACAGATTTAACAAACATCGTTAGTGATGTTATGGACGGTTGAAGAGAAAAGACGAAGAAGGGAATGTCAATGTTGGATGTTTTTTAAAAATAATGAAGGACGTTATTGCCCAATGAAAAGCATGGCACAGGATAGAGGTATGGAAAAAAAAATGTGCTGGTCATGACAGCCTGATTTTCAGGAGGGTACCACTTTATTGCGAGTCAACTTTTATATAAAAAAAAACAGAGAAGGTATTTGTTGTTTTATTTAAGCAGGTAGTTTTCCAGATAATCTTTGTGTTACAATGTTCCAAATGACTCTTCTCTGCACATCTTGTAGAATATTAGTTTGCTTTTTGACACTTTGCTGTATTGAGATTAGGTTTACACTATAGAAGGAAGAGGCAGATTCAATGAGGGAGTTTCACGGATCCGTGCAGTTATTAGGGTGTAAACCAGCATGACTCTCTTGCTGGGCAAAACATTTTAGATCAGTTTGACAATCAGAAAAATCAGTTTGAAAGCTGGTGTTCACTAAGGTAGACTTAAAATGAGAAATTGCTACTCTGGCATCTAGACCTCAATGCTTGCTTCAAAAGCACAGATATTTAGAGAGTCTGCAGTGCTATGAAATTGAGGCCAATGACATCAAACCACAGAGTGCAGATTCACATTTGAGCATTTTTCTCTCTTGGATTTTCCCTGTAAGTATTGTAAAGAAGGAGTGCTGCAGCTTCACAGATGATGGATTGAGGATTGGCTGTCTGACAGAAGGCAGAGAGTTGGGATAAAAGGTTCTTTTTCGGAATGGCAGCCGGTGACAAGCGGTGTCCCGCAGGGTTCAGTGTTGGGGCCGTAGCTGTTCACATTATATATTAATGATCTGGATGAAGGGACTGGGGGCATTCTAGTGAAGTTTGCCGATGATACGAAGTTAGGTGGACAGGCAGGTAGTACTGAGGAAGTGGGGAGGCTGCAGAAGGATCTAGACAGTTTGGGAGATTGGTCCAGGAAATGGCTGATGGAATTCAATGTGAGCAAATGCAAGGTCTTGCACTTTGGAAAAAAGAATACAAGCATGGACTACTTTCTAAACGGTGAGAAAATTTGTAAAGCCAAAGTACAGAGGGATCTGGGAGTGCTAGTCGAGGATTCTCTAAAGGTAAACATGCAGTTTGAGTCCATGATTAAGAAAGCGATGCAATGTTGTCATTTATCTCAAGGGGGTTGGAATATAAAAGCAATGTTGTGCTACTGAGACTTTATAAAGCTCTGGTTCGGCCCCATTTGGAGTACTGTATCCAGTTTTGGTCCCCACACCTCAGGAAGGACATACTGGCACTGGAGCGTGTCCAGCGGAGATTCACACGGATGATCCCTGGAATGGTAGGTCTAACATATGAGGAACGGCTGAGGATCCTGGGATTGTATTCATTGGAGTTTAGAAGATTAAGGGAAGATCTAATAGAAACTTACAAGATAATACATGGCTTGGAGAGGGTGGACGCTAGGAAATTGTTTCCATTAGGCGAGGAGACTAGGACCCGTGGACACAGCCTTAGAATTAGAGGGGGTAAATTCAGAACAGAAATGCGGAGACATTTCTTCAGGCAGAGAGTGGTGGGCCTGTCGAATTCATTGCCACAGAGTGCAGTGGAGGCTGGGATGCTAAATGTCTTCAAGGCAGCGATTGATAAATTCTTGATGTCACAAGGAATTAAGGGCTATGGGGAGAATGCGGGTAGGTGGAGTTGAAATGCCCATCAGCCATGATTGAATGGCGGAGTGGACTCGATGGGCCGAATGGCCTTACTTCCGCTCCGATGTCTTATGGTCTTATGGACCATAAACTGAGGCCTCATTAGCTCTCTCAAGTGGAAATGAAAGCCCCCAAGGCACCATCACAGTGAACGACAGGAGAACTGTCCTCAGTGCCCTGGCCACTACCCAACCTTGCATCAACATCCCAAATAAAATGAGTACTTAGCTTTCAGTTTGCTGTTTTTGGGAGCTTGCTGTTCATATATTGTCCGTGATGTTTCCTACTTTCAACAGTGACTATGTTGAAAGGTGTTATATTTAAAAAATGCTTCACTTGGATATAATTTGGGTCATCCTGTCGTTGTTAAAAGTGCCAAACATATGGAAGTGTGACACATCCAGGTAAGTATAAGAAGGCAAGACCTTAATTGGAGGACAGAATACCTGCCAAACTGAAAACTTGCTCCGTAACAGATTATTGTTTGTCCCACAGATTATGAGTTATTGGCTGAAAGTGACCTACTCCCGAACATGCGAGGTGGTGGGCTTGGCTTCCTTGGAGCTGGTACAAACCATGATGTTGTGCAGTTTGAGGAACGGCATCTCATATTTTTGCAACAGTTGGGCAAGGTAATTACATTTTTTTTTAACCACTTCAGTCTCTAAACCGGAATTCCAGTTTTCCAAATCTTCTTTTAACTGACAATTTACACATATGATGGAAGTATGCAGTTTTTGGACCATGTCAGCTCTATTAGCCCTACTAGGTCAATGTTCTGCATCATTGTCTTTCTGTAAGGAACCATACTACAGGAGCTGGGTTTGCAGAACCAATTGCTCTGGGGGAATGGAAACTAGACCAAAAACTCACCGATTCTGGTGACTTGACTTCTTTAAACTGAATTGTATCAGAAAGAATTCTTTTTATTTATATGTGCGAGTGTGAGGTTA